>NW_023396981.1:0-80031 GCF_011125445.2 Fundulus heteroclitus
TCAGTGGGGAACATAGCAGGTGCTGGTCCTGGTGAAATCTGTGTCACCTGTCCAAACAATCACTCAGAGAAAAAGTTTTCCACACAGTGTGGCTGCACCTGACAGAAAATCTACAAAGTTGGTGCGAGGTCCAAAATCTAACAACAGCCTAATCAAAGATTAACTCCTCCGGCTGCCATTTTGATTATGTCTTGCAAAAACAAATCTGAAAGTGGTGGCTTTTAAAACTGTTGTCCTCTTTGATCTGATTCCTCTAAATAAAACCCAATGGCAAAAAATTGCCTTCAGATGTGAGTCCATCTGTGTGTAATCGCTTCTCCGTATAAATACACAGTTCTGTTAAGGCCTCAGAGGTTTCTTAAAGGTGCAAAGCCATGTTATTTGACTTTTTTTTTATTATACGTCAGTAGCTCACTCTGGTAGCCTACAAAGTTTTAATGAAAGAGTATCACTTCCTGCTGGTGTAGTAGTTGTCCCTTTAGTGTTTTATGCTTTGTTTTTGCTCAATTTGTTAGTAAATAAAGCACTTTGTGCATATTTATAATAACAGCGGAAGTATGACACTGTGCATGTGCAGCACTGTAAACAAGGGAGTTGCTAACTGCTATTAGCATTTCCCAGCAAAGTAATGGAAACAATAAAGAAAGGTGCAAGAAAAAAATGCAAAAAATAGATGATTCTAAGAGGGACAAACTGGAATAGCACTACATTCCAGTTTTGTCCCTCATACAGTATGAATGTAGGTGTTCACTGAACCTAAAGCTACCGATAGCTCAGATGTGACCGCAGAGTTGATTGACATGAGTAAACGTCCTTATTAATACTGTGATAATAGTAATAGCATTCTCTTCTTAGCCTCTACATTATAAGTAGACTGATCAATTGATTCTTACCTTAATGCTGTTTCCATTTCTGAACAGGAATTTTCCTTCTCTGTGACGTTCTGATATGAGGCTCTTAGAGTTGCAGTAGATCAGTTTATTTAATTAATAACAATTAGCCTTTGATCACACAAGCTGCTTCTTTACTGCGAGGCATTGCAGTGGAGTCACTATCAGTCTTTTTTTAGCAGTGATTTATTAGTCGCCATCTGGCTTTCTGATAGTTCTGTGATACGGCTGGTAGATGGCGTCTCGTCTGTTTATACCTGCTCATTGCTCCGGTGCTTTGTTCTATTTAGCCTCAAAAAGGACTATCAAAATACTATCAACATGGACACTTGGTATAAATAACCTTATTTTATCATGATCAAACTATTTTGGGTCTGTTTTTATAAGCATTTAACTTGCTATATATCTTTGAGAGATCATTAAAGAACATACAGGATCATGAAGACCAAAAAAAGACAGCAGACATGTCAGGGAGATAGTTGTAGATGTTTTTTTAAAAGAAGGGCTAGGTTAAAAAACAATACCCCAAGCTTTATAACATCTCATACCCATCTCAGCTTTGTTAAATCCATCATCTTAACATGATAAGAGGATGGCACAGCAGCAATTGTACAAAGACATGACAGTCCAACTAAACTGAGGGCCCGGGTTAGGAAAGCTTTGATGAGACAAACTGCCATGGAGCCAATGGTTACTCTGGAGGAGCTGTAGAGATACACAGCACAGGTGGGTGGGGGGGTGATCTGGTGAATGGACAACAATCTCTTAAACACTCCATAAATATGACTCTTTTACAATATAAAGTTTAGGCAAGGCAAGGCAAATTTATTTGTGTAGTACAATTCAGTACAGAGACAATGCAAAGTGCTTTACATGATTAAAATATAGGAAAATAAAACAGAAAAAAAGGAAGTTTGAATAAAATGTAGAAACAAAAATACATTAAAAACAGTTGGACTAAAAAAGTTGAACTAGTGATGTTTCAGTAGAACTGTTTAACTAGAACAGTCGAAGGCAATCCTAAACAAATGTGTTTTTAATCTTGATTTAAAGGAACTCAGGCTTTCTGCACTTTTACAGTTTTCTGGAAGTTTTGTTCCAGATAAGTGGAGCATAGGAACTAAATGCTGCTTCTCCCTGTTTCGTTCTGGTTCTAGGTATGCAGAGTAGGCTGGAGCCAGAAGTCCTTAGTGGTCTGGAGGGTTTATACGCTGATAACAAGTCTGTGATGTATTTAGGTGCTAAGCCATTCAGGGATTTATAGACTAACAGAAGGATTTTAAAGTCTATTCTCTGAGATACAGGGAGCCAGTGTACGGACTTTAGAATTGGGGTTATGTGCTCTACTTTCTTAGTCCTTAGTGAGGACGCGGGCAGCAGCGTTCTGGATCAGCTGCAGCTGTCTGATCCACTTTAGGCAGACCTGTGAAAACACCGTTACAGTAATCCATCAAACTAAAATAAATGCACAGATTATTTTTTCCAGATCATGCTGAGACAGTAGTCCTTTAATCCTGGAAATGTTCTTCAGGTGATAGAAAGCCGACCTTGTAACTGTCTTTAGATGCTTTTGGAGGTTCATGTCTGAGTCCATCACTACACCTAGGTTTCGGGCCTGATCAGTGGTTCCTAGCTGAAGCAGCTGAAGCTGTGTGCTAACTTTTGATCTCTCCTCTATTGGTCCAAAGATTATTACTTCAGTTTTGTTTTTATTCAATTGAAGAAAATTATGGCACATCCAGGCATTGATTTCTGCTAAACATTTCCTCAGTGCTTGAACTGGTCCATAGTCATGGTGATGTAGAGCTGTGTGTCATCTGCATTGTTATGGTAGCTGATGTTGTTTTTTTATTATCTGAGCAAGAGGGAGAATGTAGATATTGAAGAGGAGGGGACCCAGGATGGACCCTTGGGGAACCCCTTATGTGATTTTTGTCATCTTTGATGTAAAGTTACTTACTGACACAAAAAAGTCCCTGTCCTTTAAGTAGGATTTAAACCAGTGGAGAGCTGTACCAGAGAGGTTGACCCAGTTCTCCAGGCATTCCAACAGAATGGCGTGATCGACAGTATCGAATGCTGCACTGAGATCCAATAGTACCAGCACTGTGGATCTTCCACAGTCAGTATTTATATGGATGTCATTAAACACCTTGATAAGGGCGGTCTCTGTACTGTGGTGAGCACGGAAACTGCTGGAAAACGTCTACTCAGGTTTCCGTGCTCACCGGCTGGTCATTGTTAAGAAGGTGTTTAATTGTTGAAACACAGCTTTTTCAATAATCTTACTGATAAGGGGGAGGTTTGAGATGGGCCTGTAGTTCTGGAGTAGTAGTTTGTCTGCAGTGGTTTGATATTTGCTGTTTTTAGGGACAGCGGGAAAACACCTGACAGAAGGGAGGTGTTTATTATCTGAGTGAAATCAGACGCTATGACAGGTAAAACTTTCTTAAAGAAAGCTGTGGGGAGAACATCATGGCAGCATGATGAGTAACTTAGCTGCTGAATGATCTCCTCTAAGCTTTTGTGTTTTTTTTGGCTGAATTGGGACATTTGGTCAAGATCAATTCTAGTTGGAGACAACTTTGGTACTGAACTTGATATGTATGTACAAACTGAACCTCTGATCTTTAGGATTTTCTTAGTAAAGAAGTTAGCAAATTCATTGCACGCCCTGGTGGAATTGAGTTCAGAAACCACGGACACAGGAGTTGTTTAGATAATGCAAAGTTGTGAAGTGACATAACTATTGCATTGATGAGCAAATAACTGTTTTATCAGTCTCCTCTGAGATTCAACCTCACCCATAAAACTGCACAAACCCTATATTTGTACGTTTTGGTTTCATTTATAATTTGCAAACAGTGGGAACAGTTTTATAAGCTGCAGTAAATTTTAATTTGGCTGCAATTATGCGTGACAAATGATGCTCTCAACACGAGCAAGTCATTAGTCTACAAGTGGGTAAGCGAACGGGACACAGTTAAAGAGAAGCAGGACAGGGCAGTGCGGAGGGGAAATAAATGGATGGAATAAAATAAACCTTGAGGGTATGAGTACAGGATGGGGAAAACTCTCGAGTGAATAAATATCTGCATGCAAACAATGGCTAATGTGGAACCATGGAAAGGTTCTTCAACTTTGTTTCAGTGAGCAGTATAATAGGAGAAAACAAGTTGGATACACCACAAACTGATACTGACGTTGATCACTTCAGGTCCTTAGTGTAACACGTAAAATTACTGATGTTTGAAGAGAAAAATGGTAAGATGACGAAGAACACTTATGAGAAGGGAATGTGAGAAAGCAGGGCTAAAAACAGCCACAGATGGACTGACAGTGAGTCTCAGAAGCAACCAGTGCCTCTGCAGGCTCTTGACATTTCAGGCTAAAAAAAAATAACAAATGAGATCAGAAAAAGAGAAAATGCACAGCATCTTTTGGTTTCTGCGGCTGGCAAAGAAAAGTAGGTGTTTCTTCTATTTCCCACTAAACTGGTTTACATCTTAGCATGTTCCATTTCCTGCAAATCAAGAATATGAGCACAAGAAAAGCAGTCATTTATTTTACAAACAACAACACACACACACACACACACACACACACACACACACACACACACACACACACACACTGTCTTTATAGATAAAAAAAGAGTACGAATCATCAGGAAAAAAACACTTAATGTGTATAATGAAAGCCTATGCTGACACACTATTAGGTTTTTGTGAAGCGTTTTAAATCCCTAAAGTGACATACAATTGATGTTTAAGGAGGTCATCTTCATTAAGCATTGGACATTTAGTGTGGTGCTCCTGATTGCAGTAGTGAGAGTGAACACCAAAGTGAGATCCAAAGAGCTGTCTGGAGCCTTCAGAGAGCAGACTGTAGCAGCAGCTGAGTCTCGTAAGAGGTTGGAGAAGTCTAAAAGAAGTTGAAACCGTTCAAGCCGTTCCACTTTACAGACAATAGGCTGTAAGTGAGGGACATTCAACTGCTAAATACCCAAGCCTGCTTACCCAACCAAGTTCTCCCTGAAAACAGACCGTGAGATACTAAAAGAAGTCTCCTAAAACCATAACATGTCATCACGTGACACTGCAGCAGGCTCTTGCTGAACATGAAGGTCAGCTATAAATTTGCCAAAGAGAATGTAGACCAAGACCAGGACTTCTGGAATAATGTTCAGAAAGAAAGATGGACAGGGGAGTCTAAAACTGAATAATTTAGACACCCGAACAGAGGACATGTTTGGTACCCCAGGAAAAGAACCTCAACCCAACTGCAAGACATGGATGGAAGTGTCATGGTTCACTGGCGCGTTGCTGCAGCAGGCCCTGATCAGCTCACCATCCTAGTATCCACAATAAAGTTTACTGTGTATACTCATAAGGGTGCCTGAGGAAAATATAAGAGAATCTTTACAAAGCACACACACACACACACATATATATATATATATATATATATATATATATCCACAACAGACGGTTTGTAATAACTATTCCATACAGTGGCAGCTAACTTGTTTGTAGTATAGAACTGTAGAGCAGTGGATGACAGAGCCTTCCAAGCAGAGCACAAACAACACAAGGCGTCAGCACGTACAGTGGATCAAAGCAAGAGAACAACCGTGAAGGCAGATAACATGCCAAAGGAGGCAGATATGTGGCAGGCTTTTGGGATCACTAAACAATTGAAAGCCAAGTAGAACCAAGGATTTCATGTAATAAAAGAAAAAGCAAACGTTGTCCCTGAATGTCAGACACGAAAAGGGGGAACAGAAGTCTAAAATAAGAGAAATTATCTGAGCCAATTTCTGCAGTCTGGATGCATTTCAAATGTACTGGGGAAACTCAGAGAGTCAGAAGAAGGCCAAAGTGGACATGTGACATGTTAGGCAGCTGTATGGGCAAAAAACAAATGTGTCCTTGACCGTCTAAAAAAAATTCTGCAATTTATCACACTGCCAATAAAGATTTTAGATCAACAGAACGAAGTGAAGTGTATTTAAATTCAAATCACTTCATTGTCAATTAATTGAATGCCTTCATACAATGATTATTACCTAGAGGAATATTATAAAATGCATAATCTTAACAGCAGTTTAGCATTTTCAAAGCTTGTTCCAGAAAGCTGTGTAGCAGTCTGCTGGTTTGGATGCTACATTAGTGGTACCATCTGGATGATGGCACCAGTTCAAAAAGTTGATGAAGAGGTATAGAGAAGTGTCTGATAAGGCTCAGACACCGGTTCCTGCAGCAGTTCTGGACCAGATCCTGGACAGAGGGTTGGAACAATGATAAATATTGTTTTGCATAACTCAGATTTGCATTGTGAATGGGTTGAACACATATCAAATGTTGTTTTAAATTAGTTAAGCTAATTTAACCTTGTTCCCTGGCGCGGAGCCAGTGTCACATTACAGAGGGGGCGGGGACTTGTAGTGTGGGCCCTTATTGCTTTTTGGCTATTTCACTTATTAATAATTCACATTACGGATCTGGGGCCTATTTATAAAGCTTGCATACGCACAAAATGAGGCCTGAAACGTGCACACATCACTTTCCACTGCAAAAGTTGGGATCTATTAAAATTTTTTAGTGCAGACAGGGGAAATGGGCAAAAGGGGAAATTGGCGATACAAATGGTGAAGCGGTGAATCACAGCCAAACTGCATCATGATTCCTTTCAAACTTAAATTTCACTCCATATCAGACTTCAATCATAAGCATTCAAAACTGCAGTGATTTTCATGCTGGAGCTGATGGCGCATGACTATACAAAACAACTTTTCAAATAAATAAAAGTCCGCACAACATTTTATCAGGGTTTTCAACGATCACGTCTCCCGATGATCACCATTATGACGTGTGCCACAGATAAACAGATTATTGTGACAAGGTGTGAGGCAGGTAGGCAACTACTTCAACTTCTGTAAACAGTCAAATCAACTCGTGTGTAATGCTTCTTGGTGGTGGTTGCATTGGGACGGTTGGAAGATCTTGCAGATAGGACAATTAGCAAGAAACACGGATTCAGGGATCAAATATCTCTTGGCCAATATGCTGCTTGAGACTCTGAGCATTGCATTCTGTTATAACCTGCAGGGGAGTCTGGCTACACCTCCCTCCTTGGTGCTAAAACACTGCGCCTACGTTCACGCCCGGCAGCTCTCAGCCACCATTGGCTTTTTAAAACGCTTTTTGCAGCGTTTTTATTTTTTTATTTTTTATTTTTGGTAGTGGTGGTGGTGGAATCGTAGATAAAACACTTGATCGTACAGTGTGCAGTGTCCTGTCAACAACTAGCACAACACCACACACGAACAGATTTCATTCAGGATAATTCTGATGTCAGACGGGAAATCTTGCGAAACTTCTTAAGATCATATGTGAGTTCAGAGTAAATAAACATGGATGGCTGGGAAAAATAATGGCAATAGTTTGTGTCACTGGACAATACAACAGCCGAGAGTTATTTATTAAACATTAAATAACTTAAAACATGTATAATGGCACAACATCACGATAGCAATACAAAAACACACAAACAAAAAAATAAAAACCGCAAGCAGCACAAATGACAAGCCAAACAACAATGCCATTGAATTTCAGTGCGTTATAATTGATGGATGAGAGTTCTCATCTACCAAGAATGGTAAATTAATTTAAATATTTAACAATTCCAGTCCAAAGTAAACATAAAGACCAATCTAAAAGAAAGCATTCTTCAATACTGCGGCCAGGCAAACCCATCACAAGGGGTAATGAGCAAATGATGAACTATAGCATCAGTTCAGCATAAGTCAAATAGTGGAAATGTTGTTTGGAACTAATTCCTGATGTCAACTCTAGCAGATAATGTTAGTCTGGCTACATATATACACGGCATCTTGGACTAAGATTGGATATGAGAAAGTATGTCAGGACTCTGGCTTCTGTCATTAATTTCTGTTGTCTGAGGGCATTGTTGCTATGTCGTTTTTTTGTTTTTTTTTTTGCTTTTTGTTCTGATAAAATATGTAAAATGAAAATCATTCAGATTTGATCCAGAATAATACATTCTATTAGTTTATTACATATTAAAATAGCACCAGTTCACAGAGCTGTCTCTGCCTTATTGGAAAAAGCAGCTAAAGCACTTGCAGAAGGAAACCCTTTTCAGGGAAAAAAATTAAAATGAAAAATTGTGGCATGTTCATTTAGTTTAGCTTATTAGTTAGTTTGCAATGTGTCTCTCTCTATGGTCTTTAGTTTACATGGTTTTGTACGTGGTTTAAAATTCAAACATATATAAAACAGAAAAAATACAAGTATCAGTAAAACACAGTACCAATAAATTATCTGAAGAAAGGATGGAAACCTTTTATGGGAACATAGTTTGTCTCTCTTAGGAATCCCCTTGAGATTGAAACTGATGCTAGTTAGAGTTCAGATTTGGTTTAGCAGGTAAGGGTTTCCTCATGATGACCCCTCATACAGAGAGCTGTTTGTCCCAGTGGAGTTTTACGTAACTCCACCTTTCAAATCCCACAGGGTTGTCCACAATTCACTGAATTAACAACTACCTGTGTAAACAAAGAGTCACTGAACCTAAATAAGTTTTACGTTTGACAGGTTTATGACATTTTTAAAGTCATCATTTGGATTTTCTTAAGAACATGTCAGTCTTGTGTTGTGATCTGCTGATCTTCCTGTCAAAGATCTTTAATGGCTGATTTATATAATTCACAATGGACTAATTAGTGCTGTGTGTGTTCACACACATAATTAAACGTTAAAAAAAAGGTGTCCAGGGTGTACCTCGTCTCTCGCCCATTGAGAACTGGAGGTAGGCACCAGAGTCCCTCACGAACCCACAAGGGATAGGTGTGTTAGATAATGGATGGATGGTTTATTGTTATGCTCCATGAGTGTTTTGGTTTTTATTTGTGTTTTTAACACGTCTGAGTGTTTTTTATTTTTGCTTTAAAGGACTTGCCACATTCAGTTCATTTCTCTGTGTTTACTAATATGGCAACAAGATGTTGCCATATTAGTTAATTTTTTTGTGTTTATCTTCTTTGTCTCTTCTTGTGTTCTGTCATTTGTGCGTTTAAATGTATTTCCCTTTAGATCAGTGTTAGTCTTTTACCCCTTGGTTTGTAATAGTGATGTGTTCAAATCACCTTCCTTTGTGTTTATTATTTACCTTCCTTTAGTCTGCCTGCTTGCTCTCCTCCACAGCTATGCCATATTCCCCTGATTAGCTCACCTGGATCCAACATCATTCTCCACTCTCACCGCAGTATATAAGCTCACTGGTTTTCATTGTTTTTTGCTTGTTCCATCGGTACACTACCTGTGCTCCGAGCCCTGCTCTTCCTGTGATTCCCTATAACGTCTCCCTTTTGCTTAACATCAGAGAACTCTGTTTTTGTCACAGTCAAGGCAAGGCAAGGCAAATGTATTTATATAGCACAATTCAGTACAGAGACAATGCAAAGTGCTTTACATGATGAAAATATAAGAAAAAACAGAATAAAAGCAAGTAGGAATAAAATGAAGAAACAAAATACAACATTAAAAACAGTTGGATTAAATAAAAGTTGAACTAATGATGTTTCAGTAGAACAGTTTAACTAGAACAGTCAAAGGCAATCCTAAACAAATGTGTTTTTAATCTTGATTTAAAAGAAATCAGGCTTTCCGCCCTTTACAGTTTTCTGGAAGTTCGTTCCAGATAAGTGGAGCATAGGAACTAAATGCTGCTTCTCCGTGTTTTTGTTCTGGTGCTCTACCTTCTTGGTCTTAGTGAGGATGCAGGCAGCAGCGTTCTGGATCAGCTGCAGCTGTCTGATCCACTTTTTAGGCAGGCCTGTGAAAACACCGTTGCAGTAATCGATTCAACTAAAGATGAATGCATGGATTAGTTTTTCCATCCAGGCATTGATTTCTTCTAGGCATTTACTCAGTGCCTGAACTGGTTCATAGTCACCTGGTGACATGGTGATGAAGAGCTGTGTGTCATCTGCATAGTTATGAATGAATGAAGTGATCGACAGTATCAAATGCTGCACTGAGGTCCAATAGTACCAGCACGGTGGTTCTTCCACAATCTGTATTTATATGGATGTCATTAAACACCTTGATAAAGGCGGTCTCTGTACTTTGGTGAGCACGGAAACCTGACTGGAAAATGTCAAAGCGGCTGGTCGTTGTTAAGAAGGTATTTAATTGTTGAAAGACAGCTTTTTCAATAATCTTATTGATAAAGGGGAGGTTTGAGATGGGCCTGTAGTTCTGGAGTAGAAGTTTGTCTAAATTGTTCTTTTTCAGCGGTTTGATAATTGCTGTTTTTAGGGATTGGGGGAAAACACCTGACAGAAGGGACTTGTTTATTATCTGAGTCAAATCAGAAGCTATCACAGGCAAAACTTTCTTAAAGAAAGCTGTGGGGAGAACATCAAGGCAGCAGGAGGAGGAACATAGCAGCTGAATGATCTGCTCTAAGTTTTTGTGGTTTATTTGGCTGAATTGGGACATTTTGTCAGAAGTAGTTCCAGCTGAATACAGCTTGGTCTGGTGTTGATATGGAGGTACAAAGTGATCCTTTAATTTTTAGGATTTTCTCAGTAAAGAAGTTAGCAAATTCATTGCAGGCCCTGGTGGAGTGGAGTTCGGAAGTCACGGACACAGTAGGATTTGTTAACCTGTCGACTGTGGCAAATAAGACACGAGCAATATTAATGTTAATGTCAGTCTCTGCACTTCATTTTATTTACCACCAAAAAAATTTATGTATAGTCTGTAGTATGTTTAAAGGCTAATTTACCAATTCTGTTTGTTATCTGCACTTTTTATTTTTTAAGTTTTAAATGAGAGACCAACATGACACCAAGATATTGTACTTCTGAGACTTTGTTCTACAGATTTAAATGGATCAGATATCTGGTCTTGGAGGAAATGCGAAGTGAGTATTTTTAATATCTGAGAGACACCACCCTTCCATACATGCTGCAATAGACTAAATACTATAATTTATGTAAAAACAAATGCAGAAAGAAGGAAGAAGTGGACTTTGAACTGAGCATTATTGTATACATTTATTATTTCAAACAAATACATTTCCTTTTTCTAATTAAATATAATGAATGTTATCCCTTTTTGTTTTTTTGTGTTTTTATTCTTTTCAACACCACAAATATTTATGAGTAAAAAAATCTGTTTACTTTTTATAATTCCTTAGTAAAATGGTGCAGGGGAGACTAGACAACTCAGTTTTCTATAGGCCTTAAATTCTTCTTAAATAGTTAAATACACAGTACTTGAATACTATTGTACAGCCCAAAGAGTATATCTTACACAATAGGCACTGTATCCTTTGATATTGTATGAAATGGATGGATTTTTAAGAAGCCACACTAAGCTTGCAGAAAGAATGGAAATCTTACTGTGAATGTGTATGCTCAGGATTTTACTAAGGCAGACATGAACAATGATGTAAAAGAAGAGGAAAAGAATGAGAGAGGGAGAGACGGTGAGCTGGTGCCAGAAGCCATTTCCATTTGTAATAATTTCCCCTCTGCCCTGTGATAGACTGATCGATGTCTCAAGGGTAGATTAAATGGAGAAGACCCCTATCATCTGGACTCATTCACGCACTAAAGCAACCGCTGAGTGCACTCACAAAGGGTGTGGGTGGGAATATGGGAAACAGACTATGTCTTTGCTTTCGGCTGGATCTAGCTCATTACCTGTGTTTGTCTTGGAAAGGAGTGCAATTTATATCCTGCCAAGCCTGTAAAATCACTTGAACCTCAACAGTGTAAGGGTCATCAGCCAGAGCTGGCAGAAACAAATACAAAAGAAGACGTTTTAACTAGAACAATTTACATTGACAAAGCTCTTGATGAAACAGATGGCAGAACAAATTTGCGCTTACAATAAATAACTTCAGATGGCTTTATAGTTTGAAGCAGTTTATGGGTCAAAACTAAAGCAGAAAGACGAAGATATTTTGAACACACAAACTCTCAAATAGGCATTTAAAATATCTAAAACATCTCATGATCAATGTGGGTAGCTAATTTCAGACAAGAATGGTACTTTATCATATTAAGCTTATATTATCTATTATTGAGGGAACACTTTATTTAAAAATTCTGAACAACAGCAATCCTCTTAGAAGACTATGCACCTACAGTCAACTGAAGACACAAGAGGAAAGAGAAAGGATGCCAGGTAAACCATTTCATTCTCGTTTTTGGGATCATTCTCATAGATTTTTTTGCTGCCACTTAGGTTGACACCAATAAGAAAGTGGTGGAAGTGGCTTATTAAAGTAAATATAACTGGTTGTCATGGTATCCTAATGCCAGGAGTAACTGAATGACAGGACAAGAGACAGAGCCAGAGCTCCTAACTAAGCTCTACTCCCAACAGTTATGGGTGTACTGTCTGTGACTTTGTACCACCTACATCCAAACTATTAGCCAGAGGACCACATGGTGAAGTTCAGCAGCTCTTGTGATGTGAGATACTGAGACAACTATGCCATTTGTTGTCATCATCAATGTCAGATATGTTACATGCCTTTACATCTCATAATTTAATCTTTTTCAAAATGGTTGGGATAGCATGCTCAGTCATACATTGTGTTTTTTCCCACATTTGCACTGTACCTTGCTGCTATACTACAGTGACTTTCACCAGAGAGAAACTTCTGAGCATCAGGTAGTCCTCTGTGAGCAGTTTTTCTCTGGTTTTCATCGATCCAGAGTTTTTCTGTGATCCTGAAATGTTGAATCCCCGGTAAACAAAGCAGATGAGCTGCTCCTTCTCAGCACAAGAAAACAAGATTTCTGTGGATCTGCTGCTTTCTGCGTCACCAAAAGCTGGCTCAGTGAACACATCCTAGACAGCGGACTTCTCATGTTGGGCTTCAAGGTGTTTGGAACGGACCACTCATGGAAAAAGGGAGATGGAATTTGTTCTGTTTTTTTTTTTTTTTTTTTTTTTATAAACAAAGGTTAGTGTACTGATGTCACAGTCTAATGAAGACATGCAATATTCACCTAGAGTCTTTTTTTTTATAAGATTTGACCATTTTATTCACTCAGGCAGTTCTCTTTTTTTTTTTTTTTTTTTTGCTGATGTTTATATCACACCACAAACCTTTACATCAGAAGCATAAAAACAGCTCTCTAAGTTCATAACAAAAAACAACCAGACTCTCAAATTATTGTTCTTGGAGATTTAAACAGTAAATTATTGTTCTTGGAGATTTAAACAGCACACCTCTTAAAAGGGACTACCAAAATACAACCAGCATATAAAGTGTCAAATATAAGACACAAACACACTGGATCACTGCTACACAGTTTTAAAGGAAGCATATCATGCAGTCCCCAGGAAAACTTTAGGATTATCTGATGATTATCTGCTTGACTTCAATCCAACTCACAGGCAAAAACTGAAAAACTCTAAGCCCGTGGTGAGGATAGTCAAAGCTGATAGAAACTGCTTTGACTGCTCAGATGTGAGAGATTTTGAAGAATTAACCACTAACTTAAACAAACTTGCAGAACTGTGACATCATATATTAGTTGTTGTTTTTTCTTTTCTTTTTGTGAAAACATGGCTGTGCAGACAAAGACACATTGCACATACAACACCAGTAAACCATGGTTAACAAAGCTATGCCGGAGCAAATAAGAGGTCCATGGCAGTGAGGACTAGGCCCTGTATAAGCAGGCAAGAGATAGATTGGCCAAGAACCAGCAGCCGTTTGGAGGAGCCTGAATAGCATGACTAACTACAGGATACTCTGGATACATAAGATGCATGTTTGTGGATGGTGAGACAAACAAAAAATCTACATCCAAATTCTTCACAGTAAGCCTAAAGCACCATTGTGATGTGAGCAACAGTGCTACTCACTTTACCAAAGCACTGCCAGATTAGGTGCAAAGGAATGAATTCCCTGATCTTACAATGGTTGAAATTTAGCTGCAAATATTTAGTTATTTAGTTATATAGTTTCTAAAACTTAACTAAATAGTAAAATCATATCTATTGCCGTTTCGGATGACAAAAAAAATACTGCTTTTAGAATCCGACCGATTCAGCTTCTGATGCAGTAATCTGCTCTCATTATCTGGACTCAGTCCTGATGAAAATAAATGGAAGAGCCATAGCCCTGTTTAAAATCCAAACAGGCAGGTTCCATCAGCCTGCAGCAAAGAACTGTCTGCCAAGGTAAATACAAAACCTAACAGAACAATGTGTGACAGCTATTGACGCTGTGCTGGCTTGAAACAACTGAGAACAAGGCACCAGTTTTAGCTGGAAAACACTTAGAAGGAACTTATGTAACAGGAGAAAGGAGTGCTGGCGGAAGATCTGTTTAGACACATCTTACTTTAGGCTACCTAAAATACATCAAGTATATATGTAACAGAAAAATGTACAAGGTCCATCTTATATTCATCATCACACATTTACCACACAGGTATTGTATAAGAAGCATCAAACAAAAACGGTTAATGTTGTTAGTGTTTTGGATCAATCAATGAGATTGACCAGTATATCCAACAGGACTCTGACTCTGATTCTTGAATATGGTTGCTGCTAATCTAATGACACAAAAAACAGTCGACAATCTGAATGCAAATGGAACTACAGCCTTTAGTGACATTTAACCTGCACTCTGACACATGCTAACACATTACGCATTGACTGTTACAGTTTTGCGACAAACCATTCCCATGAATTAAACTCCTTTTAGAGAGATGCCAGAGAAAACACAGAATTTTCTCCAGCTGTATTAGTGTAGAGTGATACACGCTGCCATTGTTTCACTTTTCCCTTGTTTACAAGAAGCACAAACTCAGCCATGTGGGAACATCTCTTGTAAAATACCAAAACAACAAAAGCATTGTCAGCCATGGCGAGGAAACTAAGGGAGCACTTTTATTAACGCTGTTTTAAAAGTGTCTGTCAAGGAGGTGACTGCAGACTGGCTACTAGAGCAGAGAGTCTAATTAAATAACAAACAAATATCAGCTTGTTACGCTTAGGCTGATACAGCAGTACTTTATGAAGAGTATAGAAGAAAATATGCAGGATATTCTGTGCAACAAGCACTTGAAAATTATTCTTAATACAAGGAGTGTTTATTCTAGATTTATGATCGTATTTATGAATCACAATAATAAGTCAATATTGTGGCTATTGTTAAAACCTGAATTATCAATGCTAAAATAGCTTACCTGCAGTTGAAACAATTGCTTTCCTGTTTAATATAAAAGAACGTGCCTCATTTTTGTTTTAAATCTTGCAGTCAATACCTCGGGGTTATCATGAAATAAAACTGTTGGCAACTAACAAATCATTTCATATAGATTGTTTTGCAGGTAACTGATCTGGAAGGAGAACAACAGTTGTACAAAAATGCAAAGAAAAAAAAATACTGTACAGTGTTCTTTTTTATGCAACAGATCCATGAATGTTTTGAAACAGAATTCATTTCATTCTAGAACCAGGTGTTATGTTAACCTGACAACAGCCAGCTGCATGTATCGCTCCGCCTAGCTCCACTCACATACATCTGGGACATCGCTCATTGAAAGTGATTTCCCCAACCAAATTTTTGGTCTGGCCAATCAGGACGCAGGGCGGGTGTTTCCTGGATGTGACGTAGTGGAGAAGCCACCGTGAGATTCCAACAACAATGGCGGCTCGCATCGAGGAAGCAAGCGTTAGCATTGATGCTGCTATTTCTTCCGTGTTGTCCAATCTATCTGATATTGTTTCATTAAAAGAACATCAGAGAACGCCTCTGAAGGCTTTTGTTGGTGGAAACCATGTTTTCGCCCTTCTCCCGACCGGGTTTGGCAAGTTTTGTTTTCCGGGGCGCGTACACGGACGCGCAACGCGGACGCGCCCCGGAGCGGTTAGCGCGAACCATATTGGGAGGCCTTTAGTCCTCGACGCGGTCGGCCCGGGATCGACTCCGACCCGCGGCGCTTTGCCGCCTGTCTTCCCCCTCTTCCTGTCAGCTCACTGTCAATAAAATGCGTGCCACTACAGTGTTTCCCGCAGGAATTTGCTTATGCGAGGCGGACCGACTCGCGGCACGGCTCGCGGAGCGGGGGTGGGGTGGGGGGGGGGGGGGGGGGGGGGGGGGGGGTGGACGACATGTTTTCCGCGGACCGGCTCGCGGAGGGGGGGGGGGGGGGGGAACGACACGTTTTCCGCGGCCGCCTCGCCAAGATAGCGCTGCGGGAAACCCTGCACTACAGCCGCAAACACATTAAAAAAAAAAAAGTTTTTTTTTCCTGCGTCGGTCTCATCAGCGTCACGGGTTAGCTTCGGTGTGAGTGGTTGAAATAGCACGTCGATAAAGATGACAGACAAGTGGCTTATCCAATCATATGCAAGGAGCTTTGATAAGGCCCAGCCTTCAGTAAAGGCAATTGCTATGGAGAGGTCCCAGATGTATGTGAGTGGAGCTAGGCGGAGCGATACATGCAGCTGGCTGTTGTCAGGTTAGTGTTATGTGTCCCTTAGTAGGAAAGTGCATTTGTATCAATAGAAAGTTAACAGGCAAATGGAAGCACAGAGTGGCACACTAACATTGACAAATTATAATGAAATAAAATAATGCACGATGCAATCAAAGGCACATATTTCAATAAAGGATGCTAACACTTATACTAAAAGTGTTATTTTGGCTTCTGTCTTGCTAAACAGGAAAGTGACATTTTAAATTATATATTTTTCCCAATAAGGGCTGAATTGCCCCCCCCCCCCCCCCCCATTCAATTGGTTTTGGCCTAATTAAGGAAGTTAAAATATTGTAATATTGTAATTAAACTTAATTTTTGCTGTTAACTAAATATAACCCTGTGCCTTGAAAGGATTTGCCATGGTATAAAAATGGCTTTCAGTATCTTATTTCATTAGGGTATGGTACTCAAAGCTAAATTAAAATTGATTCACAAATTATAGAAATGCAAGAAACCTGATAAAATTGCTATGCATGACTTTAAATTGCAGTCAAGCAGAAAGATTACACAGTAGAACTAAGACTAATTAATATACTTTTCTATCTAATCTGCCCATATTATTTCTGAATTGCCCTGTCCATCTCAATCATTGCTACCTGCTATTCATTCTGCGCAATGAAGCTGCCAGCTGAACAAATAGCAGACTGATTTATTATCAATCTGCAAAAAAAGGAATTCCATCTGGGAAACCTTCCCACACCGCAGAACTCACTGGAGACATTCTTGCATCTGATTGCACCTAGATAACGGTATTTGATGTCCACTCTGCACACTGATCAAGTTTTAACAGCACACTTAGGAAAAACAGCTATTTGCTTAAGGAGCATAACAGTCCACTATTACACAACCTTACTGCCTCAACTCAGCATGGCACCCCCTAAAACACAGCACATTTTGGGCTTTTATCTCATATCCTTATATTCTTATATCATACAACACTGTGTGCAGGTCACCAATAATCAGCACTGCTATATGGCCCACCTGCGCTGTTGAAGCATCTAGGCGGCTTGTGGTATAAAGTGCATTATTTATGCTTCCCTGCTCTTTGCAGCCCAATGTGTCCAAGATGAATGAAGAGGAAGATAAAATGCTCTATTGTAACAGTCAAGGGTGAAGGGCTCAGGAATGAAAACTCTACCCAGGCTGCCCGTTTTGTCACACACCCACTAAGAGCAAGCATCCACATTCATGCTCCCGCTATCTCCAGATCCCTCTGAAGGTGACATGTAGGATGGGACGGAGATATGCTCTGCAGCCAATAAAATGTCCCCATGAGGTAAAAGAGCTGTTTGTGTCTTCAGGAGGCTTACAGAGCCCCGGGTGAGATGGAAACAGGAGACTTAAGCCACTGAGCTGTTTTCATCATAACAGGATGACTCTTTGACACTGCTGATGCAGGGGACAGCTGCTGTATGAAATACTTTCAGCACATAAATAAGTAGAAAGCCATTAGCCATGTCAGCCATGTGCCGGATGAAATTACAATACAGTGTTAAATACTCATCTAGATATTATGCTACTGGAGATTTAAAGAATAAATTACATGTGTCATGGTTTAACAAGTAGCATATACTAATTTATTAAAATTAACATTTTATCCTTAATAAGAAATCTGAAAATCAAAACATCACTAACCTAAACATATCTAAAATGCCATTTTAGCAATAACTGATACATTTTTTTAAATGCTTTGGCTCAAGTACTGCAGTGTCTGCTAGCTTTAAAATCTGCATCTTATGCATATAAACATAGCAAAAAATGTTAAGAAAGTTTTGTTTTCTTTGTTGTAAAGTTGTCTTTTTTGCCAACAAATCTTAGACTATTGGAAAGCCAGTTTATTTCCCCTTAAATGGCCCCCTTTAAGGTACCCTTGAAGTGGCGCTCTACACACCAAGAGGAATCCTACCTAATCTGGAAGAACAGTCTATTGTTGTATAACAAGACCCTTCGCAGAGTTAGAGCAGCATATTTTTCATCATTAATTGAGGAGAATAAGAATAATCCTAGATTTCTCTTCAGTACAGTTGCCAAACTTACCCAGAGCCACAGCTCTGTTGATCCATCCATTCCCTTAGCTCTTAGCAGTAATGATTTTATGGGATTCTTCATAAATAAAATTGATTCCATTAAAAATAAAATAATTGGCATCCTCCCAAACATGATTACCTCGTCCTCCGTAAGTGAGGCAGCATTGGAGGAATCCTTAGAACCTGCGGAGTGTCTGAACTGTTTAAAAGCAGTAGAGCTTTCTGAGCTATCTAAAATTTTAGCTTCATCTAAACCTTCTACCTGTATGTTAGACCCAATCCCAACCAAGTTGTTTAAGGAGGTATTCCCTCTGATCAGTGGTCCTATTTTAGACATGATTAATCTATCCTTGGTAAATGGATATGTACCACAGGGTTTTAAAGTAGCTGTTATTAAACCTTTACTTAAGAAACCATCTCTTGATCAAGATGAGTTAGTAAATTACAGACCTATATCTAATCTTCTTTTCTTATCTAAAACTCTTGAGAAAGTAGTTGCTAATCAACTATGTGAACATTTACAAAGTAACGACCTACTTGAGGAGTTTCAGTCAGGCTTCAGAGCTCATCATAGCACTGAAACAGCTCTGGTGAAGGTCACCAATGATATTCTCATGGCCTCAGATAATGGACTTGTGTCTATATTTGTCCTGTTAGATCTCAGTGCTGCATTTGATACAGTTGATCACAATATTCTCTTACAAAGACTTGAGCATACTGTAGGGATTAAGGGAAAAGCATTAGGCTGGTTTAAATCTTATCTGTCGGACAGATTCCAGTTTGTTCATGTTAATAATAAATCTTCCTCAAACTCTAGGGTCACTTGTGGAGTACCACAGGGTTCAGTCCTTGGACCAATTCTATTTACTATATATATGCTTCCGATTGGCAAAATTATCAGACAGCATGGGATTAATTTCCACTGTTATGCTGATGACACTCAGCTATATTTATCCATAAATCCTGATGAATCCAATCAGTTACTTCAACTGCAGACATGTCTTGATGACATCAAAAGCTGGATGACTTTAAATTTCCTGCATTTAAATTCTGACAAGACAGAAGTTGTAATCTTTGGGCCAGAGTTTTCAAAAAATAAAGTTCTTAATCAATCCCTTAATCTGGATGGCATTAACTTGGCCTCTGGTAATAAAGTTAAAAATCTTGGTGTTGTTTTCGACCAAGACATGTCATTTAAATCCCATATTAAACAGGTTTCCAGAGTTTCCTTTTTTCACCTCCGGAATATCGCCAAAATTAGAAACATTCTGTCCAGGAGTGATGCTGAAAAACTAGTCCATGCATTTGTTACTTCAAGGCTGGACTATTGTAATTCTTTACTATCAGGAAGTCCACAAAATGCAGTTCGAAGTCTTCAGCTGATCCAAAATGCTGCAGCAAGAGTTCTGATGAAAATCAACAAGAGGGATCATATTTCTCCAATTTTAGCTTCCCTTCATTGGCTTCCTGTTAAATCAAATATAGAATTTAAAATTCTCCTTCTAACGTATAAAGCCCTTAATAATCAAGCTCCATCATATATCAGAGCTCTGATTACCCCGTATGTTCCTAACAGAGCACTTCGCTCTCAGACTGCAGGTCTGCTGGTGGTTCCTAGAGTCTCTAAAAGTAGAATGGGAGGCAGATCCTTTAGCTATCAGGCTCCTCTCCTGTGGAACCAACTCCCAGTTTTGGTCCGTGAGGCAGACACCCTATCTATTTTTAAGACTAATGTTAAAACTTTCCTTTTTGACAAAGCTTATAGTTAGAGTGTCTCATACCCTGAGCTATCTCTATAGTTGTGCTGTGATAGGCCTAGGCTGCTGGAGGACATCAGGGTCTAATTCTCACTCTACTGATTTCTACTGTTCTTCAGTATACTGTTCTCCAGTTTTGCATTGTATTATATTGAAATGACTGTCGTCATTTCAGCTTTTAACTTTTTGCTCTCTCTCTTTTTCTTCATAGTAGGTACACCTGGTCTGGCGTTCTGTTAACTGTGACATCATCCAGAGAAGACGGCTCACCCGCTACTACCATCTAATGTAGAACAGATTACTAGATCAATGTGTGCTTCTGTGCTTTTTTGTTTCTCTTGTTGTGTCTCTGTTCTGTCTTCTGTAACCCCAGTCGGTCGAGGCAGATGACCGTTCATACTGAGCCCGGTTCTGCCGGAGGTTTTTCCTTCCCGTTAATGGGTGGTTTTTCTTCCCACTATCGCTTCATGCTTGCTCAGTATGAGGGATTGCAGCAAAGCCATGTACAATGCAGACGACTCTCCCTGTGGCTCTACGGTTCCCCAGGAGTGAATGCTGCTTGTCGGGACTTTGATGCAATCAACTGGTTTCCTTATATAGGACATTTTTGACCAATCTGTATAATCTGACCCAATCTGTATAATATGATTGAACTTGATTTGTAAAGTGCCTTGAGATGACATGTTTCATGATTTGGCGCTATATAAATAAAATTGAATTGAATTGAATTGAAGGAAAATGCATTTGGGGGTTGAGCAGTAGAATATTGGTTGTGCCCGTGAAAAACTTCCCATATCCCCTCTGCTGATGCAAAAGGTGATAGAAGTCCATTTCCTACTCAATACGTCTAATTCATATGTAATATATGTGTGAGTCAGCTCAAAGACCCTCTATACAAAAACAGTAAAAATACCACAAATACAGATATTTACTTTTTAATTAGTCAGGCTATTGTTTATAGAATTTTTATAACATCAGTTTAACTGAAAATATTTATTTGGAGATCTGTATCGCAGTTCATCAAATCAATCACTTTATTGCAAAATGTGCTGTAGCTAAAACAGACATTTTATCCCAGTGGTCGTCAAAACCACAACCCTTAATGCTAAGTTTTACCACATACCATAAAGGTCACTACATTTCCAAAAGCATTCACTCATATACCTTTCCACACATGCAAACTTGATTGATATCCTATTCTTAATCCATCGGGTTAAATAATACCTTGAGACACCCTTTGCAACTATAACTACGTAAACTCTTCTGAGAATGTCATGATCAGGCCTGTCTGCACTCTGTCATTCCTCCTCTCCATGCAGTCATGAACAGGATTATTCACCTCAGCTGCATTGCTGCCTCACAGCCACTGCAACCAAGCTCATCTTCTTCATCTGTTTCGAGCTTTTTATAAGAAGTCTTCAGAGAGCAAGACAGGGCCAGATTATTGAAAGTTTAGAGCCAGTTGATGTCCAGCGTTTGTCTTGCCTTGTTCCATGTTTTTTTACTTCAACCGTGTTCCACAGATTTTCCTGCCTTGCCAAGTTCTTGTCAGACATCTACGTCTGTTTGTTTACTGGACACGACCTGGACTATTATCAGGACTATTATCAGGAGCCTTGCTTAGCCTTTTGGATCTGTCTGCCTACCTCAGCCCAGACCAACCCGCATCTGACCCAAGCCAAGTGCAGTGAGTATTCATCTCTCTGCTACGTCAAGCTCTCCAGGTTGTTCCTGTCTGTCTGTTCAGGCCTTTGAAAGTAAACCTTTTAATGCGTAACACTGTGTCTGGTTTGAATATCGGGTCCCCTGCCTGTCCGGCACATTTCCGAGAAGGTCTTCCATGAGGTTTTGGAATGTGTTTATGAGCTTCTTTTTTTTTTTTTACCAGTCTTCCAGATGTGTTCATGTGAGGTCAAAAACTGATGTAAAGCATGGCTTGCTCTAACTCATTCTAAAGAGGTTCTATCAGACAGAGGTCAGGGCTCTGTGCTGGCCAGACAACTTCTTCCACACCAGACTGACTCACTGATGCCTGTGTGAGCCTTGCTTTGTGCACCAGTCATTTTTACTAGGAAAAGGCCCACAGGGGCCCACACTGCAATTCCCTAAGCTCCTTACAGCAATTCATTCTTCAACAAATGTTTATAGAAACAGTCTGCATGCTTAGGGACTGCATTTTATACATGTGTGACCATGGAATTGATCAGAACATCTGAATTCAATGATTTGGATGAGTATTTTGGGAAACAATGTGTATTGTACAATAGTACTGCACGTGTTGTGGTGTTTTCTCCCAAAGAAAGCAAAAGAGGCAGAAAAAGACAATAATATTAATTTTCACTAAACATTTAAAGTAAAATTTAAGAATTCCAGGTTACTTTTGAATAGAATCTGAAGCAAAGATGAAATTGCTTAAATAACTCTTTGGCTGTTTTGGATTGATTAGTGTGACGATGTTGCTAATTTGCTTTACATGAATCTTGTAAAAGGTTGAAAAACGTTTGTTCCACAGTCTTGATCCTGTCTAACTGTTCTAACTATGCATGTAAATGTGCACTGAGTCACAATTTAAAAACTGAGATCGTATCAACAAGTTATTTAACAACAGTTAAACCATAAAGGATACCCGTTTATAAAACTACACCCTTGTTAGAAATAAAGCTAAATAAAAGTGTTTGGAAACTCCATGTAAGGGCTAAATGAGGGAACACAGATCCAATTTTGCAGTTTATCATGTTAATTTTCAGAAAAAAAGGTTGCACACAAAAAAAAATGCATGTAATAATTTGTCACTTCAGAACTAACTTACATATGGCATTTCTGCACACCCTTCTGCTTACCAAGTCCTAGATGGAAAATACGTCTCCAGCAGCTGCTTGTTTTGTGCAACTTCAGATTACATACCAACCGGCCCACATATAAAAGAAGATCTACGTGTAGACTCAAATTCAACGCAGATCTTTTTTACTAAAACAGGGATTCCATCAGCTTGAAGCTACAATATATTGCAATTTATAGGGCTGCATACCATCTGTACATACAGCAATTATCATACAGCATTTATCATACAGCGGCTAAGTCTAACTCCCTTAGCAATAACCCAATAAAGTGTTCCCCTCCTTAGAAGCCTAATTAACCACTGAGAATCACTACACTCCGAACAACTACTTGTACATACTGTACATCCTCATCTCTGCGCAGTTTGCCAAGAAGCCAAAGTAATAATATAACAAGGCAAGCATTGTAAATAGAAATAGCTAATCAGGGATTATGAGCCCTTAATGATCACATTGATGCCAATTATTACAATGTACTCTAAGAAGCTTGTTTGAACAGACTAAATGAAAACAACAAGAATACAAGAACAGAAGTGAAAACGTAGAGGAAAAAGACAAAGATATCTTAGAGTGTTGACAAGGCAGGGCTGTCCTTGAGAACAACCGGCCTGAATGCTGAGGGCAGTGCGGTGAGATGCTGGCGGGGAGTACTAACATTCCCTTTTGGCTGAGCTCAGCGGTCAAAATGAGATAAAAAGATGAAGCATGTGAATGAGCAGCCAGGTTTTTCTGTTGTGATTGGGAATTTGTGCATGGTGACTTACTTATAACTACATTTATGGGCTACGTAAACTTAACCGCTTATTGTTACACACGAATCCAACTAGATCGATTTCTCTACAGATTTACTTGAGATGTGGCTTGGCAGACGCACAGTCAAAATAAAGGAAGCGACCTATTAATCCAGCCATAAACCATTTACCAACACACTACATCTGCAAAAAGAAACAACACCTCAGGTTGTGCAGTTACAACAAGACATTTTCAACATTAACATCACCTGCTCTGCCCCATATTTTGAAAGAATAATGCAATGGTGGTGAACTCACTCAGTTTGACCGAACACTGTCCCTCGGTGGTGAAGGTCGCATTAACTCCTGCCCGCAAGACCCCCCCCCCCCCCCACCTTGCTGTCCCTGCTTCTGCTGTGTCTTGTCTTTTTGAGCTCTCTATTCATATCATCCGAACTCTGGTAACTATGGCTCTGGTCAGCTGGTATCTCAATGCTATTGAGATACCAGGAGCGGGATACCAGGAGCGGGGGAGCAGAAATGCTCCCCCGCTCCCACCTCTCCCGTGGACATCTGTGGATGCGTTCAGAATTGGGGTGCTGATTGATAAACTTTCCATCATATCAAGGACAATGGCCCTCTGGTCAGCTTTCATGGAAAAACTGAACAAACATTCACTACACACTCACACAACTGATGCACATAGTCTACATGAATTTACATGCAACAAGTCTCCAATGTAAACCCTCTGCTTAAATGTTGTCTCGTCATATGTGCTTTTCTCGTGCAGAGGTTGTTTGATATTTCAAACTGTATCCTGGTTAAGGATAAAGTGTGAAATATGCCTTTTTTTTCCTATCCCTCCCCAAATGTGGCTATCCTATCTTTCCACAGAGTTAAAGGCAGCACTCCATGGAAACCGCGTCAGGCGGGGTCCTTGGCAGCAAGGCCTCAGGCAAATCGTTCCCCCGAAATGTTTGTGATGTATGTGATGGATGGTTGTACTGGAACTGTAATTTCCCTCTGGGATTATTAAAGTATTTCTGATTCTGATTCTGAACACAATGAGCAGTAGATCTAGCAAGTTATTTCTAATGGAAAGAGGATTCATCTCCATTTGTATCTCCTTTATTTTCAAAGTTAATATATTAGCAAACCTAAAAGGAATACATGCATATTAAAGCTGAATTAAGGATATTACAACTAATAGAGCTTTTTTGAATTTTTTTAGGGTTGATGCATTATGTATGAAATACCCACTCCTGTATGCTAATAATTTACAAAGTGACAAACTGAATCAATTACAATGTAAGGCCATTATTTAAAGGCTCTCAGTGAATAAGCAAAAGTCAGATTCACTTAGTTTGAGATCAAAAACCACAAGAGGTGTAAGAGGGCACTAAAGAAGAAATAGTATTTCCAGAGATTAGGGGTGGGGTGCGGCCAGTCTAGCAGAATCAGTTTACAAATGTAAAAACGTGGATATCTCAATAATGGCTGTAACGGATAGGTGGTACAAGTGGGACATGTCATTTTCACTTTTCAAATCTGTGCCCTTTGCCCCCGTCCCCAATCTTATTCAGCTGCTATGACCGTTTAAGACGCAATTCACATATTATGAGGTGTTTTTCTGAGCCGTCTTCAAACTCACCATAAGCGAACTGCTGTGGATCACAGACGGAAGACGTGCAACCGCTGAGCAGTGCTTCACACTATGTGCACGCACGTGTCAGGGTATTCAGCAAACCAGCCAGAGCCAGCAAAAGGCAGAAAACTTTAATAATTGTTTTTTTTTTTGTTTTTTTAATTTTTTTTACAAATATACCATACAAGTTGATTGCTGTTACATGCGTGATGCAGATAATGTTAGCCAAAAGATGACTCGGTAATACATGCCAGTACATCATGCCTATGACGAGAATAAACACAACCATATTTCATTTCTGTGTATAACTTGTGCTCACTGTGGCTTTCCACATTTTTACAAAACATCTTTATTGCCACGAAAGAAAGAACAGAAGTAGGGAGAGCAGAGGCCAGATATAGTGGCCTCTGCTCGGTTTCATCTTTGAGGGTGGACAGGTGAAGACGGACCCTGGAAAGGTCGAAGCAGTAACAGACTGGCCCACTCCCAAGACCCGTAAGCAACTTCAGCGCTTCCTGGGGTTTGCCAACTTCTATAGGGTTTTCATCAGGAACTACAGTGTCATAGCTTCAACTCTTACAGCTCTTACCTCAACCAAAAGGACCTTCCTGTGGTCATCCAAAGCCGATCAAGCCTTCCGACTCCTGAAAAAGAGGTTCTCTCAAGCTCCCATTCTCCCCTACCCTGTCCAGTTCACCCTGGAGGTTGATGCCTCAGACTCAGGGGTTGGAGCTGTCCTTTCCCAGATGTCTACCTCCGATGGGAAACTCCATCCCTGCGCCTTCTTCTCCAGATGCTTCTCACCCGCTGAAAGAAATTACGACGTGGGAGACCGAGAGCTGTTGGCCATCAAGCTGGCTTTAGAGGAGTAGCGCCACTGGTTGGAGGGAACAGAGCTGACCATCATCATCTGGATCGACTATGAAAACCTCTCATACACCCAGTCCGCCAGACGTCTGAATTCCCGCCACAGCCGATGGTCACTATTCTTCTCCCAATTTAATTTCACTATCACCTACTGCCCAGGTTCCAAGAACACCAAGCCCGATGCCTTGTCTCGACTGTTCTGCACCACCGAAGACTCTGTAGAACCGGAAACCATCATCCCCAAGTCCTGTGTTGTGGGAGCAGTCAATTGGGAACTGGAGAAACAAATACAACAGGCACAAGTTGATGAACCAGACCCCGGTGGCGGTCCCCCTCGAATACTCTATGTACCTTCAACTGTCCGTTCCCAAGTAATCCGCTGGGGTCATTCCTCGAAGTTCTCTGGTCATCCTGGTTCTAGCCGTACCATCGCCTTCATTCGGCGATACTTCTGGTGGCCATCTCTTAACATTTGTCGCAAAATTTGTCTCAGCCTGCCCTGTCTGCTCCAAGAATAAAGGTTCCAGTAGACCTCCTGCTGGCCTTCTCCAACCGCTACCCAGACCCAGCCGCCCCTGGTCTCACATAGCCTTGGATTTCGTCACTGGCCTCCCTCCATCCAACCACAAGACAGTCATCCTCTCCATCATAGATCGGTGCTCCAAAGCATGCCATCTGGTGGCCCTGTCCGGACTCCCGTCAGCGCATCAGACAGCCCGGCTCCTGATTAACCATGTATTCAAGTTCCATGTTCTACCTACAGAAATAGTTTCCGACCACAGTCCACAGTCTATTTCCAGGGTCTGGTGTGACTTCTGTCAGTGTCTAGGTCCTAAAGTCTCACTCCCATCACGTTTCCATCCTCAATCTAATGGACAGGCTCAATCAGGAGCTCAAAAACACCCTCCACCGTCTCTTTTCCCATAATGCCAACACCTGGAGCCAACATCTTGCCTGGGTGGAATACTCCCACAACACTCACGTTTCCGCTGCCACTGGGTTATCCCCGTTTGAAGCATCACTGGGCTATCAGCCATCACTCCTTCCCACATCCTTCCAACTGTCAGGTCACACCTTCTCCGGTGCCGTAGGTTCTGGGACCAGACCCAAGCAGCCCTTGAACGCACCTCCATCCGGGATAAAAGGATCACAGACCGCAAACGCTTTCTAGCACCCACCTGCACCCCGGGACAAGAGAAGTCCTCCTCAAAGGACTTCCCATTAAAGGCTGTTTCAAAGAAGATGGCTCCCCGGTTCCTCGGTCCATTTAAAATAGACCGAATCATCAGTCCCACAGCAGTCCGTCTAAAACTTCCTCCTCATCTTCGTGTACACCCCACGTTCCGCGTTTCCCAGATCAAGCTTGTTTCCTCCAGCCAGTTTTATTGAAAACACAGTTTTCAATTAAACTCTGTAACTGATCTACTACCTCCATAGTTGCTTTCATTCAGAGTCTCTCTTCTCAGTTATGACAAATATATCTATCTGTAAGAAGGAACCAATCAGTTATTAGGACAGTGTTTTCACAGATATTTCAGAATAACCCTCAATTACACTCTAAAATATGTTTAATCTGTATTAGGTCATCCAAGGAGAAGGCCATGAGTCAGGGCAGACACCAGGCTGCATCACTGACAGTCAGGGAGAGCCTGCACACAGAGATAGAGCAGGGGATGGATATTTACTTGTTAAACATTTATTTTCAGATTTTATTTGACTTCTGCAATATTCATGTTCTTAAATGAAGCAGGGATATGTCCTACCATTTTTCTTTATCTTGATTAATTTTGCACATCTGTTACTTTTGGCTAAAATGTGGATTTTAGTATTGTGTCACTTTCAGTGTTCATGCTAATGAATACAATTATGTGGCTTCTTAACGTTACCGTGTCACTCCCATTCCATTGTGTGATAAGGTTGTGCCATGTTCGATTGCTAATGCAATTTATAGCATTTGCGTACGATTCCTGTAAGCAAATAATTACAACAATTTGGAATGTTTTTTTTAACCAAACATCTCATGTTCAGTGTTTTCATTTGGCACCCATAGATCTGGCTACTTGCCCGTAGACATCAGAGGGTCATTGTGTTAACTCAACCAGAGTTTGGCAGCTAAAAATTTTAATTTGTTAGTTTAAAGAACTGAGGTCAGTCCCCTGATGCTGTACTGATTGTGCGGTTCCTGAGCCACTAAGAAGAGGTGCGATTGAAAGTGAGAAGATGATAAATCACTCAATAGACCTCTGAAAAAATACGTCCCACTCACTTCTGAGATAATGGTTACGCCCTTGATCTTAATGATAATTGATAACCATATTTTTAGAAAGGCAAAAAGCAAAATATAGATGCAACTAAGTTAATGATGACCACATAACAGAGTCACAAGGAGATGGATGAGCAATACATGCATCCAGGACCCAGTTCACTAAAGAAAAGAAACTTGAACAAGAGCCACAGAATATGCAGGCTGTGTTAATGCAACAGGAAAATTTTAAAAACAACACAAAAATGAAGAACCATGTGCCACAGTTACAGCTGGATGATCTAACCGGCCACTGTCAACCAGCGGACCATCAGGCGGGCAATATCAAAGGTCCACATGGGAAAAGGAGAATCTAACTACAAAGTTCAATTAAACTTTTACTGTAAAGGAATCTGATATTGATCATGTTGCATCAATAATCAGTAACCTTCTGCATCATGATCAAAAACTTAAAGAGTGCATCCCCTAACTAACAGTCATTTGGCTGAGCTTCACACCCCTAAAGAGATTCAGATTCACAGCCTGTGAATGAGGAGATAACGGGCTGTTTTTTTCCTAACAGTCATGGGTTGCTGTGAATTTGTGCATGGTCATTTACTTAAGTTTAAATGACTTCACCTCATTGCTGCTTAAACCTAACTAATTTGGCCCACATAAACAATACAATTAGAAACGTTTCAAAGAATTACAAACGATCCTGCTTGAAAAAAACTTGTGTCATCATCACTGGTGTCAGAATGAAGAAAAAACTTTTTCATTCAATTATAAATCATTAACTGACAACACATCTGAAAAGAAATTGCCGTCACCACAGAAAACAGTTTGTGTCCGTCCAACACTGACGTGACTTGCTGTGCATGATGTCTGCTGAGGAGCGCAGCTGTAAGGAGGGGACAGTAATTGCTACAAAAAGGAGCACTGATGATGGGTTCACTCATCTTGATTGAACACAAAGATTCCTTTTTCACGGGGTTTGGATGATTTGCTCTTATCTCTGACTAGATATGCAGCCATAATGCTGAGAGATAAACTCCTGGCCTTTTTAATGAATATTAACTCATCATTTGATGGGGAATGAAAAATATTCACATTAGATTGATAATAAAATTGATCAGTTGTAATGCTTAAGAGAGATTAATTTGTTAAATAGCACTATTCTGTGATATTCTGCTAATGTTACCTATATGCTAATGTGCCCTGTGTGAGTTAGACTGCACACAAAGCTGTGAATTCTAGCAAGAACTGCTGATTGTGAGTTCACCGGGTCATTTCCAAAAAATGTAAAAACCTGTGAAAGTAGAGGAAGGTGCCGTCTCTGATGCCCAAAAGTGGCATCCAGCAACATCCAAGTTTCCTCCACTCTAGGCACACTTCCAGCAGATTGAGAAGTTACAGCTGATGGTCCAGACTGATGTGTCAGGCAGCCTCAACCAAACTTAACTTTGGCCTAGTAACAAAACAGTTATTTGGCCGTTAAAACAGCACCAGGCCTTCCACAGCTCCGAGCATTTCCTCACTTTCCACAAACTCACTGTAATAGGACATCTGTCTGTTACTGGTAAGGGAATTATTGTAAAAAAAAACAAAAAAAAAAAAACGATTCCTTTAACTGACCTTTTGTCATGTGCCGTTTGTTTGGTGTCTTTCGCCAACTTTACACTGTAAGGGTTGTATCTTACATAAGAGCAGAAAAGTTCTATATATAAATGAAGTTAATATGTTAACTTAAGTTTGGGATCTGGACCACAACCAAACCCACATCTCCAATTTATCTAGCAGCACTATTTATACCCTGTTATCCCATTATTCTCAGTCTGTTACATTTCTCCAACCCCATCCTCCTTTACCATTTCCTTACCTTCATCCCATCATCCTCATTCCCCTTTTCCAACCCTCCATCTCATAACCATGTTTTACTTATTTTTTTGTTCCATTTGTGGGGTCCTATACATGTAAATGAATTTTCCCAAAGACCTCACCCTCACACTGAGTCTTCATCTCCCAAGGCCTCCAGCATTCTCACCAGATGACCAAGCCAATCTCATTCATCCCTTCATCTCTTCACCCCCTTCCTGTAATAAATCTTTAAACTTATATCTTTGTGGCATTGTCCTTGCCAACTAACTGTTTTATTAGTCCCATTATGCTAACACTGAATTGAATAAAAGGAAATCCAAGTTGCCTAAACAGACGCAGAATCCCGTTCTTCATGAACAGAGAGAAAACTGCAGTCCTCGTCGGATCGGACATGTTCTGTCTGCCTTTCTCTTTTAGGGGTCACCACGGCTTCGGATCACACATAATCAAGGTTCAGTTCTTTCCCTTAGCAGTCCTGTCTTTACATCACAAATTAGCACACGGTAAAAATCTAATGGTATCCGCTGAATTTAAAACTTTACTGACCCAATTTCTCAGGAGCAGTTACACAAAGGAATACATTAGGCTCCTTTCTGCCCCAAATCCTCCTCAGAATCCTGGGTGAGAGAAAAGCTGTCTAGCAGAAATGGAACTCCACGCATATGCTGGCATTCAATATGTTCAGTGTAATAAAAACCATCTGTTACTTATCAGACACCAATGCAGTAAAACAATATGTGGGCTAATTGCAGCTCATTGCACATGTTCACAGCCAACAACTTGTACGCCTTCTTCTGTGACATAACTTTCTCATGGGAGGCTGGAGGTGGGAGAGGAAAACAGAGAATGCTGCTGGAGTAGACGCTGGGACACTGGGGGAAGAAGGCAATGAATGACAGATCTGAAATTCTAATCAAAACGCTCAGCGGGGGGAGATGCAGCAGGGCTCGCCACGCTGCTTGGGTTGCCATCAACCTTACAAGGCAAGCTGAACTTTCACACACACATAAACACGACTCGCATCTCCCAGAAATGACTAACGTTCAGGTGAAACAGACACCTGCAATTACCGGCTCGGCACAGAAAACTTCACTGGACGGTTTCCCTGCTGCTCTGCCAGTTAGAGAAAATCATTTGCTTGCGTGTTGGTGTGTGAGCAATGATGCATGCACGTTGCCTCGGTGGAGTCCAGGTTATTTTTCATTTACAGCTGAAATAAAGCTCCAGAAGATATCAAATAAACTTCCATGTGGATTTCAATAAACGTTCTTCCCGAAAATAACAAATGAACATTAAAAAAGGATGAGTAACAAAACTCTTCTATTCAAATTTTCTTATATTTTTTATCCTTGAAGGTTTTTAGATAACTAGCCTTCATAAACTAGACGGCATCATTGTGGCAATATAGCCAGGGCAGTCAGGCAGGGTATACTAAAAAAAACTAAATAATTTTGATGAGCAGATAAGATTCGTCTAACGGACAAGGGGATGGGAAGCTATGTGCCCAATCAGCAGACATAAGCATTGTTGTGCCATCTGCCGGCAGTACCACAGAACTATCAGAAAGCAATATGGTGACAACTGATGCCGCTACTGTCAGAGCCTGTAGACCTGCAATGCCTTGAAGTAAAGTGACAGATCAGCGCGGTCGAAGACCAATCTGATATATAACGTTTGTACCTCCGCTGGGCGTTGCTCACTAGAGGCTGACATTGTTTCGGGAATCCCGCGGGTCATGTGATTCCCGTGGGAATCACATGGGATGGGAGTCAACATTAGTAAATAGCACGTGATTGGGACGGTACAGGATTAAATATCAACGGGAGTAAACCAATAGCAGGTACAATAAACTAGGATCGATGCCAAAAAAATAGAAAATCAAAAATGTGGGTTTGCCGCCGCCATTTTGTCGTTTTTTTCCAAGAAACCTAAACTATAATGCAAGTCAAAAGAACTACACGAAGTCAACAGTGCTTCCAGTCTATTTTTTCCGCCAGCGCTGAAAAACAGAATGGGGGCGATCAACTATGGAGCGCTCCATAATCAACCGCTAGTGGTGAACTCAACCTGAAAAAGTTGGATTTGCAACGTAAAGTCAGAAGTAAGGACTTATCTATTAAAGTCACAGAGCAACTGTAAAGTTGCAAATATTAACAAACTTGAGAAGAGTTAAATGTCACGGTGTTAACTCTCAGTACCCTGCTTGTAAAACGTGTTTCCTGGACTCATTTTCCAATGTGCAACAGTGTAATAATACGGCCAATAACCTAAAACTACTTTATTATTTTATTTAGTATTATTTGAACAGTTGTGTTTTTTTCTATTTTAACCCAATAACTGAACAATGTGTTAACACTTCTCTATCACTTTTTAACAAAAGTAAAACATGTCTACTTCCATGTCTGGTCGGATAAAAATTAGTCGGAGCTGACTGGACCGGCTTTTCCTGGGTCCAGTTAGCTCCGCCTCCAGCTCCGCACCCCCTAAAATTAATATAATCTCACTCTTAACTTTTGATAAAAGTTGAGAGGTCTGTCTAAGAATGTGTTTAATGTTTGATGAATGCATTGGTTCTGATAGTAAACCCTAATTAGTTCATGGATATTTTATTGCAAATGGAAAAATACTAATATGCTTGAATGATATTAAATGTTTTTCTTTTACTAAACTGAGTTTTTGAACCATTGACGTACATTTTCTAAACTTTTTTCTTAATTGAGTATAGATCTCTTGATAGGTGCATTATTCTTTAAATTCAGCAATTTGAAACATAAAAGTAACTTTATTGTTCATTTGAAACAATTACTTAATGAAGTAATAAAAGGCAACCTTTTACATTTTGTTTATTCAACTAAGCATGGTCTGTTTCTTTGTTTGTTACATTTAATATTTATTTATTTATATTCCTTTTACTTTAACTGGCCTTAAGTGCAGCTAAAACAGGAACTTAACTGACCCTTCATAGACATTCAGGTTCAATGTATTGCCAGAAATCGTAATGAAGACAACAAGAATGGGAGTGTAGCAGGAGCGGGAGTCATTCTGAGTGGGAGCGGGATAGGAGTGGGAGTAATTTTAACCAGGAATTTTTTTTCTACTCTAGCCCGGGATTGGGACGGGACACAATTTTTTTCAGTGGGAGTGGGATGGGACAGGAGTGAAAATCCACTCCCGTGTCACCCTCTATTGCTCACTGACCCAGCTCCATACATCCGGTTATGTGGTCTTGTTGTAAATATACACAAAAGCCTTTATTTACTAACAAACAGGGCAAAAACAAAGTGTAAAACACATACAAACTATATTAGCCAACACGGCATAATAATTTATTCAGAAAACCTTTGTAGGCAACCATAGTGGTTTACTGGCATAGATATTCATAAAGACATACAGTACCACGTGACTAGGCTCCTTTAAGGCTAATTTATAGTTAAAATACATGACTTAATAAATGAAAAATACTTTTAACGCATAACAGAAAATCCTTAATCTTAAAAATTATTAATTTAAATTTTTATGTTTTTAGATCTTCTACATTTTGTGACCTAGTCTTGTAAAGCGCTAAAAGGCAAACGCTGTTTTTCTTTGTCCCACAACACATTCTTTCACTGTATTTCTAGATTTTCAGTGTTGCACAGAAAGACAGCAATGTATGTTTGGGCAATTTTATGAGAAAATAACTTTTATCTGGATAAACTGGATAAATGTTCCATCTTTAGAGGATTCAATGTTGAATTTAAGCAGAAAATAGAAAAGAATGTTTTAATAGTTTTCAAAGAGAAATTGAAATTGTTTAAATTGAATTACAGCAGATCAGCGCTGAACAAGATTGGGAATCGAAATTGTTCCTAAATCTCTGATTGGAGAATTTCTAAGGCTCAAAAATTAATAATAATTTTTGTAGTTGCTGAATATCAATATAAATAAAGGTTTTCAATGACATTAGTTTTAAGAGGAGAACACTGGCAATAAACCTGAAACCCACTGAGTCATGCCACGACGTTGACTGACAGGCTGTGTGTGAAATGACCGGCTGCAGACATTTTCCATGCTTTCCTGTTTTGTGTGGTAGTCTAAATAAAGCAGGAGGAAGGCCGGAGGTGTGAACATTGCTGATGTTTGTTCTGGTATAGATGAAGGGGTACGGAGTGCAAAACAAATATTGTGAAGAAAAGTGTTTTCTACTTTGATTTCCTGCAGCTAAGATGAAAAGGCAGCACATGTTCTGTCTCCCTCCTTTGCCATGTTTGTGTTCTGTCACAAAGCAGGTAACAGTAAGGAGCTGCCCATCTTCTCCTGCAGTGGCTGAGCCCACATATCCTCTCACTGTCAGTGTGTCTGTTAGTTCGTCTACGTTTCTCCCTCTAGATGTTTGCTTGTCAGTCATCTCCTGGTCTCCTTCCAGTCTATCTCCTCTCGTCCGTACACCTTTGTCTGCCTGCTTCCTGCCATTGTAGAATCTGCCTCTGCCCGCATTCTTCTCCACAACACGCACACAACAAAGTCTTCTTGTAAAACAAACAGCCGCGTTTTTGCTCGTCTCCTGATGAAAGTCCCCAGGAGCACTTCAACAAAAACAAATAATGGTTTGCACAGGCAACCCCATTCCTTCAGCTGCCTGCACCCACCCCCACAACAATCCACGCTAACTATGTAATACCTCTGCAAAACCAGGAAACACTGCAGAGTCTGAGACAAGCTGCTTCAACTATTCAGGTATGGGAAAAAATTGCAGCGACTGTAAAAAAATAAACAAACCATGTACACACTTGCTGCTTAGAAAAACAGTGAAATAGCAGCAAGGTGCTGCTAATCAATGCGCAACAAAAACTGCTGAATTTAGTTGGATTCTCCAACACATTTTGAGTAGTTTGCATGTTTAAAGGAACATATTTGGATAGTCGTCAAGTGCATTATTGCTAAAAACAAAGTTCCAGCATAACTGAAACCCTGACTATAACACGACCAAAGCATGCTTAGATATAGTCAAACCTTCAGCCGTGTAAAAAATGCCCCAAACTTTTCATCCGTTTTTTGCCACAAAACCAAATCTATCTCAAGTCAAATAATTCATGAAAATTGAAATAAGCAGCCAATATATACAAGTGCGTGTATAAAAATTGCATCAAATGGATTAAATCAAAAAAAATATTAAAATGTAAACCTTTCTCCCGTCAGCTGGGGGTTCCTAATAGACTATTGATAAAAAGCACCTTGGTGACTGCATGAGGGTCCATGAAGACCAGTTCATCCATCAGGCCTGTCAGGGCTCCACAGCTGCCGCACGGCCGGAGCAACAACATATCATTGACAAAGTTGGTTAATTCACACATTACTCACGCTACTTTGGAACTGCTAAATGCACACCTCGGGTCTGGCTGTGATTTAGGAGTGCTGCTCGGAGCAGACATCAATATCAATTACTGCCGCTAAAAGGCGTATTTAGGAAAAGGAGAAAAAGATTTACCACACATTTATATAGCTAAAAACATCTCCATGCAATTCATTTTACAATAACATTCTTATGTTCTCATGGGGTTGAAGTATTAGCCATCATCAAATGCATGTGTATTCCCAACAGAGCAGGATTTCAGACGGGTTACTGCTGGATTCACAGGTGCTGCAGCTGATAGGAAAACATCACATTTTTAACCACAGGATACAGTGTAATTATTACTGGTCTGGAACACTTATCAACTTCATAAAAAAGGTCAATTTTCTCTTGATTGTGCAAAGTCTTGTATTTTATTGTATGTTTGATGTATTCATTGGAACTTTAGTGTATACTTACTAGCAACCCGTTTTGATGGTAACATAAAGCGTTTATGTCTTGAATACCATGACATCTTTGTTGATTAAACATGTTATTATACTTCTCTGTTTCATTGTCTCCATTACTTTCCAATCATGTTTAAAATTAACTAATTAAAGCAATACTAATTTTGATTTTGGGTAATTTTACTTTTGACATCTCAAAAATTCCTTTTGCCGCTAATGAAGATTGTCATTGCTATATGTTTGTCACTTATTCTGCCACAATATGCCATCATTTATGTCAGAGCGGATGAGAGAAGACCACATAATAGAGGAAGGAACTTTGGTATAAGGTCTTCTATTTGAAGAAAAAGACAATAAAATACAGTTAAACATAAGTTGAAGCTGGCACAGAAATACACTTTGCTTCATTTGTTTTCTCTGTAATGCTGCATAATGTCGTTCCTCTATTTGGGTCCAGACAAGAGCTGAGGTCTAATGAAAAGCTGTGATTAAACATTGAAGACAATAATAATGATTAATAAACCAAAATAAATCTGAAGATCTAAAGAAATGTTTCAGAGCAGCTGTCACAGGACAAGACAAGACAGGACATAATTTATTGTCGATTTCTGCCAACGGTAAAAGATTGGTTGTTGTCTCAGCATAGGGTTCATTAAATTGAATGACTTCCTGCCAGCACAGGAAGAAAAACTGCCAGTCAACTTTATTTGACTGGCAGGAAAAACCCTTATTTGAAGCAAGCCAACATTAGCAACTAGTTGGAAAAACACAACCTCATGACTGCCAGACCCTATTAGGGACTTTGGAGAAAAAAGGCTTTGTGATGTTGACTTGAATAATCATTTCTGACAAGCTTTGTATTTTAAATCCATTTTCCTCATGATCCATCTGAGCCTAACCTGGAACAAGTTAATACTTCTGGTAACTACTTCCTTGGTATGTCATTAATAATGAATTTAAAGTAAAATGGTAAGAAATAGTGAGAAATCTCAAAAACGGCATTTAAATACTGTACAATATTTTGGTTAAGCTGCAGTCTCTTAGATTTTTCCAGCCGCATTACTGATTCAGAACCAAGATGGATTTCTGGAGACGGGCCTGGCCTAATCCAATATTTGTTTTGTGGCTGAGTTGCTGTCGCTCCCAGTCCCATGTATTTTATTATAATAATACTAACAGTTGTCTGTGGTTTATTTTGTGGTGAAGAAAAATTCACAACCGGACTTATTGCACATCCTACCATGGTACCATGCTGGAATCACTGAGCTCCTAAGACTTAGTCATTGTTAAGCCAATGTATGAAAAAACAAAAAACACAAAAAAAACACATCAACTCAGTGGAAAACATGGAAGGAGATGGAAACCTCAACATTGAAGTGTATAGGAAACCCACTCACACAGACCAATATCTTCTTTTTAACTCACACCACCCACTGGACCACAAACTTTCTGTCATCAAAACCTTACAACACTGGGCCGAGCGTGTCCCTACTAAAACATTCTGTTGTATTTCTGGTCCGCTTCTCTTACTGGCTTCCATCTTTGCAGACTGCTGCTCTTTTGCAAAAATAAAATATCAAATGCTGCGCTCTGCTTTGGGAACCCTGGGAACTCTCATATGATTAGCTCAAGAACCATGAAGTAAACACGTGCTACACTCTGAACCAAAGTAGTTCCGGACGGCGCCTCTAGGTTTGAAAGGAGAAAAACGTGACTGAAACATTGTTGACAGAGATGATCGATTGTTTATAGGGAATGTCACTTCCATCCCGGGTAAGAAATGAGAATGGTTTTGTCAGGTATGCGGCTGGTGATCTGCATGCTGGATGTTTGCGTGGGCCAGCCTCACCTCTCTCCAGCAGGGCAGAACAGGTGGATGGCGGCACAGGTGTTTTCCATCCACCCTAATCAGGAGCTGGATTTAAGGAGGAAGAAGCCAGAAAAAAGACGTCAGAGCATTAGCTCTCCTGAGCGGTACCTGACCGATCTGAAGCAACAATTGCTCCTTGTCTGTCTGGCTTGTGCTCATTTCTGTGTCTTCTTTTTCCAGAACCCGTTTGGAGTCTGCCTCAAGCCACACTTGTTACCTGCTTTTCCGTGACTCATGACCAGAGTCGTCAGCTCTGCGTTGTTGAGCCTTCCTGGTGTTCTACCTCCTTTTCGTCCCCTGTTGAGCCGACAAATGTCCACCATCCAGAGCATACTACCAACAAGCCACCAGGCATCTATCTGTAACACCCAGCCGGATACCGCCGCTGCCTGCTTCACCCTTCTCCGGAGTTCAACCTGCCATCATCCGCTGCTCCATTTTACCATTACCTGGCTTGTTGTCCATGCTCACTCCCTGCTCTCTATTTTCCAGTCAAGCACCATAATCCTACCTTACCTCCTCCTACCACTCACTTATTTTTAATAAACCTATTAAACTGACTGCTGCCTCCATGTTAGTTGTCTCAGGGTCAACTGTGGATAACGTAAACATGACAGAATTAGGCAATTTTTTATTTTTTTTTTCAGTAAATATTTTACGTATAGCTCCTTTTAATGTCCACAACACCCTGAGGAAAAATTACACAAAATGTTTCAAGGTCTTCTCCCGGCTATGTTTGTCACTATGTTGTTTTTTTTTAAAACATCATGGAGTGTTGTGGCTAATACATGCACCGCTGCAGTCCCTTAATCACTGTCTGGGGGAAAAATCCTTATGGTATATTTCTCATTGCTATATTTTTAGCAGGAAGCCATTATCCTGTCATGTTTTCAGGCTGTAGTCCTTCTGCAGCCCTGTTCCTCGTCTGCAGCTTTAGGTGAGTTTTAGGAAGCTTCCATAGTTCATCAGCTAGTTTCAGAATTATAATTTTTTTTTTTTTTGGTCAAACATACACATAACAATTCTAAAAAGGGGCATAGTGGTGAGATAAGGTGAGTTTTCGTAACAGGAAAATACTGAGGTCAGCATACAGAATATTTAAATTCAGACACAGGATTGGATCCGAATCCAGAAATCCTGAAACGAAACACCTCTATGCATGTCAGTAATGGCTTTTGTTCAGTAAATCATGTCCTTTTAAAAACCCTTCCTGACATCTCAAATTTTACTTCAACATTGTGACACTTTTGCACTTGTACCACATCATTTCCATCTGCCTACAAATTTCCTGTTTGATAAATTGGGAGTAATAGCATTCAGATAAACCCTGTGCTTTTCGGTCTACAACTGACAGTCAGTTTGGTCCTAGCTCATTTCCTGACAGCTAATGAAGGTTGTCTAACAGTACTGCACTAAACAAATTGCTCAGTGAGGGTTTTAATCCACTAACACTTGCACCCAGTTGTAATTCCTCGACAAACACATCAGAGTGTGTGCACCACCCTCGGGCTCAGTCCCTCCCTGCCCTCATCAGCATGCAAATTTACAAACCCTCGTCTGACAGCAAGATGACAGGATTAAGTTTGGGACAAAGAAGAAGGTAACGGTACCACAATCCTGCTAGAACACAGTGTATGATAATTGTCAAGCCTAGCAATCAGAAACAAGGTCTGAGGTTTAAAAACCCTGTCCGCTTTCGAGCCCCAGGGGCATGCAATGCTGAGATAAAGTTGTAAATGGCACATCCTTTCATGTCTCATTCTGTTAGGCAGTGTTTTACAGGAACATCTGATTAGCAGAAAGAAGACAACAGGTACGACTGACGCTTTGATCTAAATGTAAATCAGCAGTCTCATCCATCTCTCAATCGCTAACCACTACCTTACCTGGCAGTCAGATTTGTAGCTGCAGTTAGACCCTAATAAGAAACCACAACTGGACAGAACCCATCATCCCTTTACTGCCTTAAATTTGGTGGGTTTTCTACAGCCGTATGTTGCTGTTTAAGTATTGCTGAACAATTCTTAAAGCTGAAAAAGAGGTTTATGAGTTATTGTGCAGCATAAAGAAAATAGAAACAGAATCCAGGCATTGATATAGGCATGGGGGTCCAACGCCAGTGTTCTCGATCAATTGCTGGTTGCTACATTGGAGTCTTTAGAAGACTTTAAACATTATTGTTTATCATAGGAGCAGAGACTGTCCCATGTCGTGTGTATGAGAGAAGGTGCTACACAGCTCGGCAGTTAAATAGGAGAGGTTTGTAACTGTCTGTCACATCTTCTAACCGTGATCAGCAGGATAAGCACAGATACAACAGTCCCTGTGTGTGTTCCCTATAGAAAATTATATGCAGAATTACCTTAAGTACCAGATTGACTGCTAATATTTCGAAAGCCACGAATTCCCAAAACAGACAGATTGAAAACACAAATGCATCGAATCAAGCCTTTTTGTTTTTTTTCCAATCAGCCTTCCTGTTATCTGATAAAGTCTGTGATGTACTGAATTGGAAATGCCTCTGCACTGCAAAAAGGGAACTAAAAGTAAGTAAAAGTTTCTTGAAATTAGTGTATTTGTCCTTGAACTGAGCATGTGAATAAGATTATCTGACAATGGAATGAGTATTTTAGCCCTAAAAAAGATAATTATAATGATAAGATGATGGAGATAAGTTGTTCATACTTTAAGTGCAAATTTCTTATTCCTTTGGCAAATTATTTAAATGTGCCTGCTCAAATCAAGGACGAATACACTAATTTCAACAAAGTTTTGTTTACTTTTAGTTCCCTTTTTGCGGTGTGCAGAAAACTGTTTCCTTTTGAGTAAGTTCTCACCCATTTGGTGCTTTCACTGACTTTGTTTCTAAACACATCACATTTTTGCTATGGTGTCTTTACTGACTATAAAGTAGATCTGATTTGTGATTTTCCAGCTACGCAGTCACTGGACAGACAGGTCAAGCTGCAACTTGGCAAATTCTGCTCGCTAGCTGTCTTCTTGGTACATTTGTAACAGTTAAACTTAAAAAAACATCCAGATCATTTTCCCGTAAACAACAAACTGCAAGGTGCCGTCAAACTGAACCAAAACAAAAGAACAGCTAGAAAAAAGTCAGAACATCTTCAGAAAAAGACATGCAGTTTAGCTTCAAACACCCAGAACAGGATTTGATTCGTATCCATGTGCTGTACACAGCAATGTGTCCTTCTGTATTGAAAGAGATAGCGATCCTTTGTTGTCTGCCACAGAAAAGAAGAATAAAGTTCAGCTCAAGACACTCCTGAGAAGAGAGCCCTGGTAAGTGCTTTGCTGGACTGATTTCAGTCATAACATCACATCTTACAGATCAGAGGGAGACAGAACAATGATGGACACTCATTATTGTGTTCAGGGCTTATGGCAGAGATTGTTCTTAACACTTTAATGAAATTCCCTCGGGAAATTAACCTCTTCACAAACCCAATGCGCATTGTGCTGGCAGAAAGATGCAAGAGAGGATTAGACAAATGTTCAGCAATCACTTCAGCTCAGTACAGAGTTCAAATTAAAGCTATGCAATATATAATATATATTGTGCACTATATATATATATATATATATATATATATATATATATATATATATATATATATATATATATATATTAAAGTAAGGCCATTTTGTATGGTTGAATATTTCTTAGCTATAACAATGTTCTTTTAACTGTGCCACATTTGTACGGAAAATGTCTTTGTTGGTTCAGCAGCAGAGTAATACAACTGCCAAGCCATCACTAAACAGCCTATTCTGATTTTGGTGGTATTGTTTGGACTGAATGATTGAAGTGTGAAGAAACAAGACATGTCGGCAATTAGACACATTTAACAGACTGGGGCCTCACTAGTGCTTGGAAGAACTGTACACAACCACAGCAGCCTGGTACCTCCTCCTGCTGTAAGGCGGCACCCTATTTTTTCAACCAGCATAGCTTAACACAATTCTTCCGAATCAGTCAATGTGGTTGTGTGGTGACTCTCTCACCAGAAGCATGTCCATGCAGACTGAGCGGTGTTCAGTGGGGTTAAAGTCAGGACTACAGGGACACAATTCCCTCCTCTTCACTCCCAAAATCCGGGGGTAGTCCCTGATAAACCTTGCTCACTAGAATTACCAGAGAAGGGTCATTTAACATTTCTACCTTTGGAGCCCAGAGACGGGTCGACTGACCTGAAGGATTTTAATTAGCATCCTATAAGCAGTTGTGAACCGGCGCTTTTGTTCTGTAAATAAGGCCATTACTGGTGCACCAAAGGAAGGGGGAAGCTTAACTCCCTACTAACTGCCAGGTACAGCTGTGAGCAATGACCAGAAGTATTTGTGTCTAAGTCAAGAGGACTGAAATTCCAGCATGAGAAATATACAAAGGTATAAGAGGCAATGGCAATTTGGACAATTTGGTATTCGTACTACTTGAACTGTTTTGCATTTTGTTAAATTATGATGACAAACATCAGTGTATTTCATTGGTATTTTATGACATTGACTGGTACAAATTAGTGCATAATTGTAATGTGAATAGAAAAGGATCTGTGGTTTAAAAAGTGGTTTTCAAAGGCAAATCTGAAAAAGTGTGGACTGCATTTGTATTCAGGGCCTGACAATCCTAGATTAAAAAAAATTGCTTTATTACTAAATTCTAGTCAACACAAAACTTACTGTTTGATTGAAACAATAAGCTTGTTATTGTTCGATTGAAATCGGAAAGAGAGGGGCATACTTAGACATGACCAGGACATGGTCATCAGCCTAAACTGACAGGGTATCACTCAGACAAACATCTCCTTCTTTAAAATAATTTTCAGAACTACCTTGTTTGTGATGGTAGCACAGAGTAGGCTTATTTTTCTACCCTGACTCCGAAGCAGCTAGTTGATTTATAATATAACATACATACATAATAAACCATACACGATGGTTTTAGAGATTTTGTATCCCAAAAATGCTGCACTTTGCTAATAACAAACAATTGTTTATTATTATAGTATTTAGTTTTATCCACACTGCAGGGTAATAGTTGTAAAGTGATAGTGTTGGTTGCTTTTATTCTTTGGGGGATGCTATATTCACTAGATACAGGGAAACTGGTCAGAGTAAAAAAAGGGGACCTTGTTAAATGCAGTGCAATTATAATCTAATGAAATAAAAGTTGTTTTCTTGGGTGTTCTGATGTATGAAATCAGCAAACAGCTCCTTACTTTTCAAGGAAAACTTGTAAGGTAAACACGGGATGCCTACAGTAAAATGTGTCTTTTTTTATTATTATTATTTAACCCCATCCAATGATAGTCCTGCAGTAACTTTGAACGCCAACCCGTGTTGCTAATTTGGTTAGTTCTCTACTGTAGAGCTGCCTCCATCATAGATCGCACCCACCCCCAACATGGACTATTCACACGTACCTTCTGGCCTGACAGTACAGAAGTGTGGAATGCTTTTGTGAGTTCGGCTCTCCTCCCCCCTTGCTGATTCCTCAGGCAATGGCCCTATTGACAATTGAACAAGGGATGCTAATTTGAGCCACCAGAGTCGTCAGTTTGGACTCAGGGTCTTTTGACCCTCTTTCGGGACTTCAGGGGGGAGGTCGAAAACCCTGGTAATGCTAGTGTTAACCTATTGGAGGACAGAGTTTGATCCCTGTGGCACAGCACCAGGTTGCAGAATTTCATCCGGACAGTTCTCTACATTAAGATCACCTCCATTGCTGATTTGTGTTGTTTTTCCAGTGAGGGAGATGCCACCCTAAACCATCCCACTGCCACCACCAAAAGCCGTTTAACATTGAAGAGGGTTTTGCAAGTTCTTTATGGTTGTAAACCACACGCTATTCTCTGCCGCTTATCCAGGTTTTCTCTACATTTAAAGAGAAATAACCAGGCTTTCCAAGGAGTTACTGCCATCAATGCTTTCATACAACAAAAACACAATAGACCCGACACAAATCTCATTATGTTTTGTTTTACATTTTTATCTTCATTGCAGTAATTTTATTTTAAGGAGGAATGTCTGAAATGTTAGATTTGTTGTCTTATGGCAAGCCGTTTTAACATAAATTCGGTTTTACCGCCCTTAAGTTCGAGATATCTCAAATTGTTTTATGACTAGACGTTTTAGCAATTTAAGATATCTCTAATTGTATTTTGACTAGTCAAAATACCTATTCGAGATATCTCTAATTACATTCTGACTAGTCGAAATGACATCAGATTTTCCATTGAGTTGTATGGAGACGTCAATTCAAGATATCTCGAATGAATTACTGACTATCTGAAATACCCATTTCAGATATCTACAATTAAATTACGACTAGTCAAAATTACAATTCAAGATATCTTAAATTGAGTTTTGACTAGTCATAATTCTAATTAAAGATATCTCAAATGCCACCATAATTCAAGATATCTTAAATGTATTTTTGGATAGGCGAAATGCAGTTTTGACTAGTAAAAAATAAATTTAAGATATCTTGAATTGTAATTTTGACTAGTCAAAATTCCTTTTAAGATATCTTGAATTGTAATTTTGACTAGTCAAAATTCCTTTTAAGATATCTCTAAATGAATTAGAGATATCTTGAATTATTCAGCTTTTCCATTTAAGATATCTTAAATTGACATTCTGACTAGTCAAAATGACGTTACTGATATCTTGAATTACGAAACGGCTTGCCATATGTCATCACACAGGAACCGGAGGCGTGCGCTTTTGTTTTCAGAGAAGCTAAAGGAGGGTGCTGTAATGCTTTGTGCCGTCTCGCATGTGAAAATCAAGAGCTAGCTGGCTTTACCATAATTCCCAAGAGGCAGATGCTTTACCACAGTATAAAAACTGCATCTGGTTATTAACAGAACTGGTCCGGGCTGAGGAATATTCCTTATTTCCAGCTTGGACATGAGTCGACGGTAGCGCTTTCAGCTAGCCGTTTTTCAGTGCATTGTGTGCGTCGGCAGCAAGTAAATCCGAAATTCTTTGCAAATTTCTTAAGCATTCTTCAAGTATACTATTTTCGCCCTCTCTGCATATCCCATACTTAAAAAGCTCTTTAAGTATGGGAAAGGCATTTTCTTACAATTTTGTCGAAAACAGCCAGCGCCATTGAATGTTCAGGCAGCTTTGGGCAGCTTACAGCCAATAAGGGGCTTACACGCAATGTCTTATTTCAGATATCTTAAATTGTAATTCTGACTAGTCATAATTACGTTCGAGATATCTTAAATTACATCTACGGATGTGTGACGCTTTCAATGACGAATCCGGTGACGTAATTTGAGATATCTTGAAAGGAATTTTGACTAGTCAAAATGTAATTGAAGATATCTTGAATTATTATTCTTCCTAGTCAGAATGTAAATAAACATATCTTAAATTACCATTCTGGATAGTCAAAATGTAGTTTTGTCTGGTCAAAATGCATTTTAAGATATCTGGAATGTAATTACGGATAGTCAGACGAAACCGAATTTATGTTAAAACGGCTTGCCATAGTTGTCTACTACTTTCCACGTATCAGGAAAATATGGATTTATTGCAACTAATATCATCATTGCAATATTTTACAATAACAAAGCTAATACATGACTTTCTAATAATGTGCAACTGGATGTAGTCAAAATGCTCAACCTTTGCATAAGACAATATATAGCATGAAACTCCAGTGCCATTTATCACTAGATTGTATTATTTTACAATGTGGATAATATTCTACAGCCCACCTTGATTATTAGTGTCAAACACCCAAAGTTTAAACATTGCATTGCATTATTGGGTGATATTTGAGCTAATCCTTAGGCTCTGTTAAAAACCGTTAATGAAGTCTGTAATAGAGTAGATTTTGTGTCACAACTTCAGGGGCCTTCGTTTCACAGTTTGCATTATATTCTCAGCGCTTGTGTTTCAGCCTCATCCGGAAAGATTTAAAGTTTCAACAAAAATAATTAAACAGGATTTCTCCAGCAAAAGCTTGATTGATTGAAAGACAAGTGCTGGTGAAGATTCTCAGTCATCCAGGTCATGGTCATGTTTTTTTTTTTTTTATTGAGAAAGCTTCCTGGAGAGGAAGCGAAACGTCTTCAACTACGAAAAAAACAAGTCCAGTTGCTTTGTTTTTTACTTTTTTTGGAATGATTGAAAGACAACCTCCTAAATGATGTCATCCTATTTCTAGAAGATGTGCAATCCTGGAGTTTATGGATTATTAAAACCACAGGGCAGAAAAATTTAGATATTTCTAAGCTTGAATTGTGCATAGGTTTTACCAAGAATAAAAAAGTCAGAGGAAATATTTTCAGCATCCTGTTAATAGATAGAGTTGGAAAGTGGTAAAAAGTTGTAATAAAAGGTTTCAATAATTTGGATGGGCCCGGTGGTTTCCATCTTTATTGGCATGACGAAACGGTCTTGCTGGAGAGTTTTCTGTGGCACAGTGGAGGAAACTGCAACATGAACTGGAAGCTTTTTTCATTCCCAGAAAAATGGAGCTTCAGGTTGTGCAGGAGCATTAGGCTGTGTGGTAATGTTGCAATGGGCATCCCTTTTGACTGGAGGCCCTCGTTCTGTGTGGTGATGACTTTTTCTGTCTCTCAGCAAGACAACGGTGCCATTCACATGGCCCATCTGCCAAAAGACTTTATCAATGAGTAGGATGGTCCTTAAGAGGGGTCCCGTGTTCCCATGATATAAGACACACTAAAAGCATTAGACATTTAAAGAATGAACATCTGTTCTAGAATGTTGATGCCCTTTGTAAACCAATCTTTACCACATTGTACAACGTTCCCATCAGCACAACTGGAACCATTTGCACCAAACATGCCTAAGCAGAGTTTGTAATATACTTGTCTGTCTCTTTTGGGGTTGGGTGTTGGCTCTGATGAAGGTCATGTTTGAAAATTAACACTATTTTCGGAAAATTGCCCTCATAAAATATTTTTATCTGGTGTTCCTGGTTCATCTTTTTGAATCTTGAAGCTCATCTTACAGCCTGGGTATGATCCAGTGCTGGAAGTCCTAAGTGCTGATGTCCTTTGCCTTCTGGTATTTTTGGCTTTTGTGTCTCATGTTTTCTTCACTGAACTTAATCACAGGTAATCAGCTTACCTTAGTGAACCCACCTAAACAGTTCTGGAATAATTCTCTGCAGGTCACCCTCCAGAGTCAATCATTCAGCTGGATTTCCTTTGAACCATCATTTTCTGGTTTGTTTGCTCCATCCTACTTACCTGCCTGTATTCCAGCAGCCTCATACTTCACTGTTTTTCTGTCACTACTACTCTGATCTCCAACAAACTGGCCATCTGCAATGCATCCCTTACTCACCAACCGCCCTAAATCCTTTGCATCATAATTATCATAAATGTTCTTTTGGATCAATCACTAACACTCCCCTCTACTCTCTGGGAGAAACAAAACCCAGTCTGTTGAGGTCTGGCAGCTGTTTCTCTTTGATAAAATCACCTCTTTATTTTTTGTAAACAAAAATCTTCTTTACCAGTTTGAGGTAATTTCCTGAATAATATTTCTCAGTTGTTGGTAAAACATGACAGCTACACTGAATATAGATTATTTGCAACTAAGGCTTAAGGAACCTTTATTATATCAGTAAAAAGAGAATATGGAAAGCTTTTCTTGGCATTTAAACTGCTAAAATCCAGACAATATATAAGCTGCTCAAACATGGTATCATTTATTCTACGATATAAATGGGTACTAAAACTCTCACATGGATCAAGTGTTAATATCAGTCATGCTTTTGGACTGTGGGAGGAAGTGAGAGTTCTCAGGAAGAAAACAGATATGCAGGGGCAGAACATGCTAACTCCTTGCAAAGGGAAACCAGGCTGGGATTCAAACCCTGGACATTTTTGTTAAAAAGCAACAGGCTAACCACCGCGCCAGTGTACAGCCCATCACAATACGTTGCTACCAATTTTGACCTTCTAAGGCTTATATAGCTGCGTCCTAAATAATCTACATACAGATTATGGGATGACAAAAATCAACCTTTCCTCAAAAAAAAAAAGTAGTGGTTACATTTTTTTATCACAATCATTAAAATATTTTTTTGTGTTAAAGGAACACAAGTGTAGCACGAAAATAATCTGTGCAGTTTCAGTAGTCAGGCGGTGAAGTCACATTTTATTGCTCAGTTGAAATGTCTACGCTTGCCAATAGACAATAAAAACCTAGATTTACATTTTATTAAAAACCATACATACTTGCATTCAGTCAATGATCTAACACTCAGTTACTATAAACTCTCCTGAAAATAAACCACCTCAGTCAAACACTTCTGATGGACATTTCACTTGGAGACTGGTACAGCAGTAAATAAATAACACAGGGAAATAGTAAAACTCTGGCAGATACATTTGTTTTGTCACATCCCTTCTCTCCAGAGCTTGTTTATAACATTTCTGAAAATGCAAAGCCTGCAGTAAAACAGCTAGGATACAGTACCTTGCAAAAATATTGATGCCCATTGCTATTTTACATATGTTGTTACATCCCAACTTGTAATTTAATAAAAAATATTTTATGTGATGGGTGATGGATCTGTACAAAATAGTCTAAGTTGGTTTAGAAAAATGGGGGAAAGATATATTAAAAAAGTATAAAAACAACAAAAACTGAAAATTGACAGCTGCATATGTATCCACCCCCTTTGCTATGAAGCCATTAAGACGTTCTGGTGCACCCAGTTACCTTCAAAAGCCACATAATTAGTGAAATTAAGTCCAGCTCTGTGCTATGTATTAGAGGATCTGTCCGTATAAAAACACCTTTTCTAAAAGGCTCCAGAGGCTGCAGCGCCACTAAGCAAGAGGCATCACACCATAAAGACCAAGGAGCTCTCCCAACAAGTCAGGGACAAAGTTATTGAGAAGTACAAGTCAGGGCATGGTTATAAAAAATGTAAAAAAAAAATAATGATGTTCCTCTGATGCAACATCAAATCCTTCCTGTTCAAATGGAAAGGGCATGGTACCACAACACTCACTCTCACTCACAGACTGAGCCAGGAGGACATTAATCAGAGAAGCAGCACAGAGACCAAAGGTAACGCTGAAGGAGCTCTACAGCAGAGACCGGAGGATCTGTCTACAGGACCACAATAGACGTACACTCCATAGAGCTGGGCTTTATGGAAGAGTGGCCAGAAAAATACCATTACTTAATGTTAAAAATAACAAGGCCCATTTTGTGTATAAGGCACACGGGCAACTCCCTAAATGTATGAAAGAAGGTGTTCTCGTCAGATGAGACTAGACTTGAACTTTCAACTATGTTGGAATGGCCTAGTCAATGTCCAGACCTCAATCCAATTGACAATCTGTGGTTAGACGTGACGCTTGGTGTTCAGTAGTGAAAAACATTTAACATGAAGGAGCTGGAGCAGTTTAGCCTCGAAAAATGGGTAAAAATCTCAGAGGCAAGATATAGCGAGCTCATAGAGACTGATCCAAAGCCACTTACAGCCATCAAGCGTAGCTCCACAAAACACTGACTTTAGGGTGTGAACAGTTACACACACTGAACTTTTCTGTTGTTTTATCCTGTTTGTTGTTTGCCAATGAAAAAAAATGCATCTTCAAGGTTGTAGGCAGGTTCTGTAAATGAAATAGTGCAAACTCTCAATCCATTTTAACTCCAGGTTGTGAGGAAACAAAACATGAAAAATACCAAGGGGTGTGAAAACGTTTGCAAGGCGCTACACGCTGTGTGTGCACCTGTGTGTCTGTTTTCCTTTGCATGTCCATGGGAGCTGTATGACCTGTCCCCAGACCACTCAGAAGTAGGCTTTTTAGCCAGGCAGTTGGCTGGCAGTCCCCACTGCATCACATTGTGTCATTTGTTCCTAATGAACGGAACAGCAGATAGACCTATGATAGGTTTTTAATGCAAAAACAGTAATCAGGATTATTATCTTGCTGGACAGCAAAATCCACCAATATTTCCCCGCCATTTGGCACAAGCAAAAAGGGCAACTATTCACAGTTCAGTGTACGCTAAAAACAATGATACCCCTCACTTAATAGCAATCCGCTTGATCCTGATGATAACTGCTGGAGCTGCAGTACAGTCATTTTTTCTAATTTGTTTTAATCAGGACACTTCATGCAGTGAACTACAGCAAATTATGCTATAATGATGGAGAACATGTTCAATAGCTATCAGTGATTGGCTGAAGTTAAAACAAAGATTCAGTTACTTAAAAGCAGAAGCAGGAGATTTCTCATCAGTTATGGATCTAAAAAAACAGAGCAGACCGGATTGTAGACAGATGTTGCATGAAAAAAGTGTGGATTTAGCTTTTTCTTCTTGGTCTGTCTACACAGTGTCTAAATAATTCTTTGTTCATTTATTGTCATAAATATTTGGACATATGGATATTTACTATGAAATATCTAGTATTTAACAATACTGTAACTGTCAAGTCACTTAAAAACCAAGACACCTGTCTACACTGTATGTAAAAGTTTATAAAAACAAGCATTTTCTGGTGAGAAATGAATTAGAACATTACCACATTTATTCCCACTTCAAATGGCTTAAATCCCACACAGGTGATGTGGACATTAATGCTCAGCATTTTGAAGAATGTTCATCCTGTTTAAACCTCTGACATTAATTGATATGGACCATATGGATTGAGGTCTCCAGAAATAAGATTGTTGCAAATCTTGAGTCTGTATGCGATTCAAAGAGTTCTAAAAAGAATTTCCAACTAACTATTCTACTGTATGGAAAATATTCTGTAAGGGGAGGACATTCATAACACCTGTCAAAGTGTCCAGGTCTGACTGTCCAAGCTAGTTCACCTGAGGGCAGACCATAAGATGCTAAAAGGAGTCTTCAAAAAACCTAAAATGTCCTCAAAGGACCTATATCATGCCAATGCATGTGGTAAGAAATAGGATAAGAAAATTGAGGAAAAGATAAGACCATTTGTAAAAAATATTAGGGCTTATGCAGAACTGAACCCTGCAACATGTCAACAACCCTAAATATACCAGTACATCCACCAAGCTCTGAGTTACCACTAAGGAATGGGAAGGTCTGGGTTGATTCAAAGTCCAGACCTTGATCTCATTGAGGTGATGTGGGATGACTTAAAACAGGCTGTACATCTCACAGCTGAATGTTAGGAAGGGGACAAACAATGTTACAAGAAGAGTGTAATTGGTTACAATAAAGCAAACGAAAAAATCTGTATCACAGATTAAATAGTAATTAAATCAATAGATTTTATCTATATATCTATATAGATATATTTATATAGATATATATGTCTATATATTCTATATATATAGATATATATGTCTATATATATCTATATATATATATATATATATATATATATATATATATATATATATATATATATATATATATATATATACATATACTGCTCAAAAAATACTGTTTAAACAACACAATGTAACTCCAAGCCAAACACACTTCTGTGAAATCAAACTGTTCACTAAAGAAGCAACACTGATTGACAATCAGTTTCACCTGCTGTTGTGTAAATGGAATAGACACCAGGTGGAAACTAGAGGCAGTTAGAAAGACCCCCCAATAAAGCAGTGGTTCTGCAGGTGGTGACCACAGACCACTTCTCAGTTCCTCTGCTTTCTGCCTGATGTTTTGGTCACCTTTGAATGCTGGTGGTGCTTTCACTCTAGTGGTAGCATCAGACGGAGTCTACGACCGGCACACATGGGCTCAGGTAGTGCAGCTCATCCAGGATGGCACAACAATGTGAGCTGTGTCAAGAAGGTTTGCTGTGTCTGTAAGTGTAGTGTCCAGAGCATGGAGGAGAGTGTACCAGGAGTCAGGCCAGTACATCAGGAGATGTGGAGGAGGCCGTAGGAGGGCAACAACCCTGCAGTAGGACCGCTACCTCTGCCTTTGTGCAAGGAGGAACAGGAGGAGCACTGCCAGAGCCCTGCAGAATGACCTCCAGCAGTGTCTGAAGACACCATGGAGAACATTTTGCTGCCTGCAACATCCTCCAGCATGACCGGTTTGGCAGTGAGTCAGTAATGGTGCGGGGTGGCATTTCTTTGTGGGTCCACACAGCCCTCCATGTGCTCGCCAGAGGTAGTCTAACTGCCATTAGGTACAGAGATGAGATCCTCAGACCCATTGTGAGACCATATGCTGCATTGTGAGACCATATGCTGGTGCGGTTGGCCCTGGGTTCCTGCTAATGCAAGACAATGCTAGACCTCATGTGGCTGGAGTGTGTCAGCAGTTCCTGCAAGACGACAGCATTGATGCTATGGACCGGCCTGCCCGATCCTCAGACCTGAATCCAACTGAGCACATCTGGGACATCATGTCTCATTCCATCCACCAACAACATTTTGCACCACAGATGTGTTACTCCAGGTCTGGGAGGAGATCCCTCAGGAGACCATCCTCCACCTCATCAGTAGCATGTCCAGGCGTTGTAGGGAGGTCATAAAGACACGTGGAGGCCACATATGCTACTGAGCCTCATTTTGACTTGTTTTAAGGACATTACATCAAAGTTGGATCTACCTGTAGTGTGTTTTTCCACTTTAATTTTGAATGTGGCTCCAAATTCAGATCTCCATGGGTTAATAAATTTGATTTTCATTGATAATTTGTGTGTGATTTTGTATCAGCACATTCAACTATGTACAGAACAAAGTATTTAAAAAGAAGATTTAATTCATTCAGACACACACACACACACACACACACACACACACACACACACACACACACACACACATATATATATATATATATATATATATATATATATATATATATATATATATACTGATGTTTTTTAAGACAGTGTCTAGGGGTCTAATAGCTAAATGGGCCATGATGGTTTGTCTAACCCTTTGAAGGAGAAAGGTGGGAACCAGGGCAATATCATTATGTATTGTGCAACGTCTGCACAGGGGCAATCAATGCTTCATTTCATGGGAGTACTACTGGGGGAAAGGCCACTCATAGAAGGAAAAGAGATGAGGATTGACCATCTTAAAGATACACAGACTCCAGAGCTGGGATGAAGCTTGAATCCCTGAGGGGGCATCAAGATGATGATAGCCCTGCAGACACTGAAGAGCAGTTGACAAACAGCTGCAAGAGCCAGCAATATCAACAGTAAGCACTCTTTTTCTCCCAGCTGCAGTTATAGGCCCATTTCCTCAGCACTGAAAGCTAGGCCATCACAGAAAGGAAAACTCCACTGTAGGGTATTCTATCAAAAAGATAAAATAAATGTGATTAGTGTCTGTAAATACCAGTGTATACATGATGCTTTGTGTTTTTCTAAAAGATTGGATTCATTGAATAGAGGAAAATAGTTGACAAATAATTGGTGATTATTATGTTTGAGTGGCTCTGACTGGATCAGTCAGTGTTTTCTGATCAGTCACATCCATCCATCATAAATGAAAATAATATTGAATTTATCTTTTCCTACTCTGGATATGGCCTTAAGCCACTTGTTGCCTAAGATGATTGCATATTTTATATTTATCCTACTTTGGAGGATATAAAAAAGTATATAAAACCAGCTCTACCATTTGTTTCATCATCATAAACACAAGTTCATGCTATATCAATTGGTTGTTGTGAAACGACAGTAAAGTCCAATTTGACTAAAAGTGCAAAAACGCCCTAGAAGCTGTCAGGTGAGATGTCAAAGTAGTTTTACCGGCCAAACAATCAACACAAAACAATTGATCAGAAATGTTTTCCCCTGGTCATATTGCTGCTTTGAACATCAACTGCAAACATGACAAAATCTTCCTAGAGCAGAATGCTGCCATACAGAGAGCTGATTGTTCAATCTTTGGTAAGAAGTTTACACTAGAAAACAATTATGCTACTCTGAACCACAATCAAATACCCAATTCTAACCTCCCTGCTGGGCGTCTTAGCAACAGTTTTGTTTAAATAACTGTGTACACATGCTCATGCATCAAAAGGGTTTGAGTCATTTCCTCTCAGAATGGAGTCGTTTGGCATAGTTACACATTTTGGCAAATGCTGACGGGGGAAAAAAACTGCCAATGTATCCATTTTCTTTTTTTGCTAAGAATCACTTTGCTGAGTGGATAATGAACTCAAGGAGAATCTAGTTGTAACTGTGAGATGAAAAAATACCATAGCCCAGACTTGGAGTAACACTCCAACTACTCATCTATGCCCAGCCTCCCAAATCCAAAGGCTATAACAGCAGAGTCTTAAACATCACTAACGCAGTCAGTCTATTTAATTGACAGGCTTGGATTCTTCTAGCATGTGCTGCAGGGTAACTGCACAGAGAGGAGAAAACAGAGTATACTTTTGTGAAAAACATAATAGCTTATCATTACGTCTGCTTGCTGAGTGATAAGACCTGTATGAATAGCCTTTGGGCTGCTTCCTCGCGCTGCCTCTGCTGTACAGCTGACAACCTGCTGTTCACTGGTAAAACTAGATCCTTCGTAAGACCCTGCTTTGCAAGAGAGAGTGCATTAATGCAAGCAAGCATGTGTATATATGTGCGTGTCCTTCTCATAACACACACACACCCTGAGAAGTGTTAAATCCATAAAGATCCTGCTGGCATTTACATAAGAGCACCTTTTGATTCACTGTGCAAACCTCCCATTTACAAAACACACTTATTGAAACACACAACCAGCAGACGCAAATCTCATGAAGTGGATGTGCAAAGCTCTAAAGCTAAGAAAAATTAATGGAACTCGTGCTAAATTCTTTTGTATTTAAATCAAATTCAGGTTAGAATAACCATCAATAATTGTCCCCTCTGTTCAACTACCACTTTAACATGGAAAAGACAGCTGAGCACCCTTATCATAATCCTTGGGGGTTTGTTGTGTCAGTCTTTGGCCCCTTGTCTCCCATGTCAAATGGGCTTCAGGGGGTTGGGTCATACTATGTGACCCCTTCCAGATAAGTCTCAGCTGGATTCGGGGGACCAGGGCACCCTCTTAGAGCCAGGAATGGGGAAAGCGTACTGGTAATGGCCTTGTAGTTGATCTTTGTCTCCTAAGTGTGAAACTAAAAAAGCAACAGATTGAATTAGACTTAACTAAATGTTACATAGAGAGGTCTACTGAGGAAAACAGGGGGCATCACTTTGACTTGCCTGAACTGACAACAATCTGTTTATTTTCTTTAAGTTTTCACACAAAACAGCAGCTTCCAAAATGGTAATCCATCCAATACCTCACATCATGCCACACACAGCAGTCCACCCACATGTTATGCCATAAGCTGGTTGAATATGCTTATTATTATTATTAATTATAATTTGGTATTATAATTTAAATAATAAATCATTCAACTCAAAATTTCGCTATAACAAATATAGTTCAAATGGTGGTGATGTTAGCTACAAGCTTATAAGTATTTATACCACTAATGCATTAGTTAACTTGCTGTTATGAACTCATTTATGCTGGAATAAATGATCAGGTCGGACTGTTAACCGACCAGGTTTATCCAGCAGGCTGTGAGAACCCCAATGTAACTGCAATTAGAGTTTAAATCCTTATTCCTTATCACCATCCAATGATATTGTCTCTGTATTAATATCAGATGTTAACTCCAAAGGAGGTTAGCTCTGATTTCTGAATAACCATGTAACTGTGAATTGGACTGAACACAAAACAATGTCTATTCCGCAGTCGTGGTTTTATTGAACCAAAAGCAATTCCCTGTTACAATAATTCTCTGATTCAAACAACTTTGGAATTCTTACTCACTACTAAAACTAAACATGCAAAACATATATGTGGAAATAAAAGAACAAAACAAAAATATACAGTGGATTAAAATGAGCGGTTAGCAGATCTTAACTTAACTCAAAGTTGTTTAACACCGCCCTCGAAACACCGGCATTTCACGTATCAGCATTGATAGACAGAACAGCTTCGGGAATCTCACTGGACGCTTTGATGTCTTACACAAAGCTAGTTCAGCTAAGCTACCTACAGTTCAGATACACGTGACCCTCCCAAGATGGCTGCTACGATGACGTATGAGGGGAGGTCCTAATGACGTAACCACGCTTACGCTGATGGGGTAATGCCTCGCTTCGAGAGGGGGCAGCTAACTGGGAGTTTAAAGCAAAGCCCGCGACTTGAGCTCGGATAAAGAAATTAAACTGATAAGGAGACGCGAAAAGAGAGAGGGGGGAAAGCAGGGAAAAAGATGAAAAGAAATAAGGCGGTAACCCACGGCGGGGTTATTGATGGATCACAAATCAACACAGCAAATCAATTGTACAATGCATGCACATACAAAGAAAATGTTCAGCAAAATAATTCCAACTTCGTCGTGGAATAAAAGCATTAACCAACACCTACAAAGTTCTACGCCTGCCCAGGCACTTCTAAACACCCTGTTGGTGAAACAGAAATAAAAGGGGAAACTCCCCGTTACTTTGAGGTGCCTCCGGGCTGGATTTGGAGCGCTCCGAGTGTGGCTTTCTGGACGCGCCTCGACGAGCGCAGTTGTCCACAGGCTGCAGCGGCACGGGGAAAAAGCTCCTTCGTTTTTTTCTCCGGGTTCAACAGTCGCTTTGTTGGCCAGACAAAGCGGGGTCCTCTTCGATCACTGGGAGATGCGGCGTCTCTCAGTCTTTTGATCAGAGGGAATTTAAAAGTACTTATTTAAGTCGACCTCCTGTTATAAAGCAGGGAATAACCGTTGCGTCGAAAAATCTCGGTCCAGCGAGCAATCGAACACGTGGCGGGGAATCACCCCAACGGAATCAGCTGTGCGTGTGTCTTCTCGGGTTGGCCAAAAGCCAGGGAAGAAGGGAGATCGTCGTGTGTGATCGGCTTTTATAGCCATCACCATAGCAACCTTATCTTGATCGGCGGCCATTTTGCCGTGTTGCGTGATGGGAGTTGGTGGCCATTTTGACCACATGAGTTGGTGGCCATTTTGACCACATTGCATCATGGGTAACGCAGTCCGTTACGTCCCGAATTGATGCAGCTTTGTCACGTATGAAATACATGAGTTGGTGGCCATTTTGACCACATTGCATCATGGGTAACGCAGTCCGTTACGTCCCGAATTGATGCAGCTTTTGTCACGTATGAACTGGCACAACACACATATACTTTAAGACCATTATCAATTCAACTTTTACTGGATTGCTGTCCTAGATATGGGATCTTCATAAGCACTGCATGTTTGAGCCAGGACGGTCCATAACTGTACTTGGTACTATGACACCTTGGGCCAAAAAGGTTATGATCAGTTTCATAAATGTATAATCAGACATATATAGATGTCTCAGGCATTCAGATGAGGAGAGGCCCAAAGGCGTCTAATGATCACCAGCTGGCAGTGAGTTGCATCCAGTGGCTGGGAAGGTAGCTTGCTGGTGGAGACCAGTGGTGATGAAAACCATAAATCTGCAGAAGAACCAAAAGCCCATTTTGGACTTGTTTTGAGGAACTCTGGAACAACTTGAAGAAGATATGGAGTTACATTTGATATCGAGGAAGATCTTGCAACTGTGGCTTGGTGGGTTGAGTAGTCGTCTGGCAATCTGAGGGTTGTGGGTTCGATTCCAGCTTCCCCCTGCCGCATGTCGATGTGCCCCTGGGCAAGGCACTTAACTCCAAGTTGCCTACCGAGCTGCGTCTCGGTGTATAAATGTGTGTGCGTTAGTGAGGGCGACTGGGTGAATGTGGCTATAGTGTACAGCGCTTTGGGTGGTCAACACGACTGGAAAAGCGCTATATAAGTTAAGTCCATTTACCATTTCAGATAATTTTTCTGCAATAAACTAGCAACTAGGAAGTCATGTTTGTCAGTTTGTAATTCATGTCACTGAAATAGATCCAGTAAGATATGTTGCGTGTGGTTTCCAACCATGCAACTTTTCGAAAGGATGATCTGAAACTAGCCTTATAAGAGTAAACCAGAGACCACCCCAGGCTGTTTGGCTTAAAGGAGAGCTGTTGGGATGGGACCTGGACTGAGGGTATGCTCAGGCAATGGAAGAAGGTCTGTAACCTGGCAATCCAGATAGATAATGTCTAGCACACTAAAGGCCATTTCATACTCCACGAGAATAAAACGTTTCTTCTCGTAGTTGGGGCAGGAAGAACATGAAAAAAGTTTGTTTTGGCTCTGTCTTTACATAGTGCACAAGTTTGAGACATTTCCGCTTCTCCAACCTAACACACCTATCTAACTCTGTGCAGTACAGGAGTTCAGACACGCCATGAAAAAAAATTTCTGCCCAGACGTTGTGTCAAGAACATGCAGGGAGACTCTCAAAGACGGGGCTGTGAGAACAAAATGATGTCATTCGCTGCGGGAGCAAGAACAAATGTCTCGTTTCTCGTGGAGTATGTAGCGGCCTTTAATGCTTGCCTACCAAAGGTTGGTTTGAGCCAATCACTGTATCAAATTAGAAGGTAAGCAGCAAGAATTATGAGAAACCACAAGACGGTACATTAGTCAAGGCACCTTCTTGTTTTCTGCAATCAAAGAAGAAATCCTGGATTCTTACAAAACAGATGTGGCAGCAGCAGTTACACATGCATCTTCCTGCGCTGCCATGTTTGTGTTGATTTGGCTGTGGGCTCAGCCGCTCTTGCTTTAGTATGTCCCGCCTTAAACTTCAATACTGTAATGTGATTGGCACGAACCGTTTTCGGTTCAGACACAAACGGTTGAAGCCAGAGCAGGACAACATGGATTCGCGAGAATTCATCTTGCAGGCAAGGTTAGAAGGTATGTAGTGATACCTTTAATGTCTCCACAATGTCCTCTACAAATAAAACCACCATGGGAGCAGTCAACAGAGTAGAACATATTGAGAACAGTATTGAGAACATAAAATAAGACAATAAAAATGTATAAAACTTCTCAAAATGTCTATATAATTCTTAGAATCTTTAGGTGGATGTTGTCATGAAATCATAAAATTCTTTCCTAGACAATATTTTTTAAACATTTAGGCATGAGTTTAAGTATATTGCACTTGTTTTTACTTTTTCCCAATAACAGCAGAAGGCAGATGAGTAAAGTAGCAGCAACTAAAAACAATGTAAGCCAGTCTTTTATTTTGGGGTAAAAAGCTAAACATCCATCTGGCTATCTAAATTGGAAGCACTCAATGGTGTACAATACACTAGTATTCACCAAACACAGCATTTCACATTCTTACAAAGGCTCATATACCACCAATCAACTATACACACCAAAGTTATCTATACTTTGTCCTGCGCATGGTTTAAATATACTTAGTTTTTGTTTGTGTGTCTTTAGCATAATGCATTAAAATTAAGTCTAATTTCCAGTTGGAGTTTTTGCTTTTTTTTGCTGTACCGCATTATGCAAAATCTATGATTGTTTTCTGGGATTTTGTTACACTCAACTATTTCAATTTTTAATTTTTTTTTTATTCTTTCCCCTGGTATGTAAGTTGTATTTCATAAAAGAATAAAACTATAACTGAAACTAAGTATTTTCCAAAAATACAAACTAAACTAGCAAACAAATACTAAAAACAAATTACAACTAAAATAGAATAGAAAATCAGAAGTCAAAACTAAATACAAATAAAAACTAACGAAGATTTCAAAACTATTTCTCTTAAAATTCAGCTAGTTTTGTAAACTCTTATTACAGTTTCAGTTAGTTTTCGTTATTTAGATTTTGTCTTGTTTTTTTATTTCACGTAACTAAAATGTTTTTTTATTTCTAGTTTTCAAAATTTCATTAGTTTTAGTTAACGATAATAACCTTGGTCCCGCAAAAGTCTCACTAATCAGGACAAATAAATAATGTATATTAAAGGTAAGACTTTTTTAAGAGTTTTAATTAGTTAGGCCTCTGTGTTGGAAAACTAAACATGGGAAAAAGTGTTGGCTTAAAATATGGTTAAAATATTTTGTGTCATTTTAAATTTAACTCTATTCTTATAGGGACTTACCCTTCCTCATCTATAACATAAATTATAACTTGTTCAGTATTTTTTTATCCAAATACTTACAAAGGGTGGACTATAGACCACAAACTGGGTTTTATTGTGTCAGCTGTGTTTGGACTCACAAAATGATAAAACAAAAAGGGGTCCCATCTGAATAATATTTTAAAAGAGATGAAAAGGTGCTATTTGCTCACTTTATGTCAGCTTCATCAGAGATTACTAGTTGTGACTTCACAGAGTTAATCATTAAAGCGCAAAACTATTTTTTTTTTCTGCGCCGCAAAATTGCCAGTTTGTTCTTATTTTCTGGTTCTGAAAGTTCTGGCAATGGATTCTTATGAAGAGCTAGAGATGCACCATGAAATCAAATGGTCATTTTTATAATAGACCGGCCCTGATCATGATTAGATGGTTGGAGACCAAAAATATCCAATGCATTTCCAATCAACTGCTGCACTCTACATTAGCGCTACCAGGTGGTGCTGAAAGCCATACTGTCATAGTTACAGTGTGCTGTTTAACACCGGCTGCTCTCTCTCTAGAGTCCACAGTGTGTAATGCTGCCTCTGTATAAATTATTATGAAGTTAATGATCCATCCCAGAAAGGTTTCTGTTGGCTCCTGTATAGTTGTTATAAATTATTTATTTAACTGTCTCATACATATCAGCAAATCAAAGCTACACCATGATGCAAAGATACTGTTGAAACTGCCATTTGCCAAGATTAATCACAGCAGACTCTCACACTTAAAGGTAAAGAATAGTTTTTAGCCAAAAGGCTGTTTATGAAAAACCACACAGGATCACCTGAAATGCCAAATGAGCAAGCAGCGCTTCAAAATCTGGAACAAAACGTTCACTAATCACAAAACCAGCTCATGCTTATTAAGCAGCAAAGTGGTGCTTGAAATAATTTGCCATTTGATAACTTAGTGGTTGTTTAAATGTCTGTTCCACTTAAAGTCAGTTTATTTAAGCAAGGCTATACAGCAGAAAGAACCAACAGTTGTTCAGTAGAGTATGTTCTTCCCAATAATCAGTGTTTCCTCTGCTTAAAAAGGATAATGCTCCATCACCTGGGATACATGCAGGTGGCAAACAAACGATAAGAAAACAACATCCCAGTAGCCTACCTCAATAAAAACAGCTATAAAGCTGGGCATTTATTTTATCTTCGCATATCTCCCTTTGAGCCAAAAACGTTTTCAATCAGCAGAGAAACATCCTGCTACACTATCAGCCCGAGAAATCCAATACACATACAGAATGCTGATTGTACACAGAGTTATACACAAGAGTTTATAAAGAACCCTGAGTCAGCTCATTTTCTAATAAAAGACATCCTGGATCTGTTTAACTACTGCACACTAAGAGAAAACAACACCAGAATCTGTAGTTGTGCTTCATCAAGTAACCCGAATCAGTCCGCCAGTTGCAGTCAGTTGGGGCGGCAAGTTGGCTCAAAACTGTGTTAGTGAGAGAGGCTGCAAGTGTGTGAGGGGAATCGACCCAAACTCAGTAACATTTACAGAACATGTTTGCGTATTTTGAGATAGATCTGGATGCAGTCGGGTCGTGATCAACAACCCAAATGCATATGGGGGTTGCTGACAGCCAATGAAAAGAGAGGCTGGGATGCAGCATCACCTGCGAAACAACATTATTTGTAACTAACTAGACATCATTACGGAAATAACACAGGGCACAATATGACCTATCACCTAACTAATTACAACCACTTAGTGATAAAAACTCAAACAAAAAAAACAACAGGTTGAAAATAATGAACAACCTTATTGAAATAACCCAAAGAATTCACATTTTGCACATAAAGGTACTGGGACTTAATTTAACAAATTGGCATTTCTAAAGGAAAATGTTTCAACGTAGAAAAAAAAAATCAAATGGTCTTAATGATTATCTGCACGGCCCAGACTAAACCTTATTTTGTTGTCTGTTGAGATAGAAATAACATTTTTACATGGAAAAAAGCTCAAATAAATGTTTCAAACTCTCAACATGAATATAACAAAAAGTACAGTTGAAAACATTTAAACCATATTCATTTGTTGGTTAAACTTAACATAATCTAAAGGACATCTTTCATTTCTGTGTGGGATTGGCAGAAAAATATAGCCTGGTTGAAATCCAACAGCCAAAGCGGCGTGGAGAAACTACTCCAAGGTATTATCCAGTCCGGGTCACCTTGACAGTCTCTTCCGCTATCGCTCCTGCTCCAACTTCAAACTGTCCTCTTACAAGAGTTTCCAAAAAGGTTGGACGCCCTCAGCTTACTTTCATCTGTCTGAAAAGTCCTGCAGTCCGTGATCCCTCAGCAGGAGAAGCTGTTTAGTGTGTGATCCTCAGGATTTCAGATCGTAAAACAAAAGCCAGTCTGTGGTGTGAACTCTTACTCTTTTCGAAATCTGTAAAGACTGGGGAAGTCATGTAGTGCCTCGCCAGCTTTAGTTTTTACAGCCAGGGAAGACAGTATATGTTTGTTTCTTTGACAGCCATATTCAATTTATCAGAAAATGTATGAGTGGGATTGAAAGACACACACAGACAAATGATCTGTCGTTACTGACAAAGAACTGACACAGGCATAGAAGGTGAAAATAAAAAAGGCTGAAAGAGTGGATCTATTCACCGGACCAAAATCAGCTGCTGAGGCAGCTTGATCCAACATGATCTGTTCTATAGAACCAGCTTCCTGAGCGTGTCCTTGTCCTGCCTGTTTTATTTGACAAACAAAAGCTTAAAAAGCTGTCTCTTTACTTGAAATGTAGTATTTTTGCATTTAATCAGAAACATTTACCCAACACATCTGAGTTGCCGTTAGCTTGTCTCTTACCGTGCATTATTAATCAGTCTGCTTCTCACAGCCGGTCTGTAGGACCTCCAACCGGCAGAGTTCTGGGGCAGTGCCAGAGAAATCAATTGTTTCTAAAAAAAAAATGTTTTAAAAAACCTGGCATGCTGAACAAAATCGTCCCATGAACAGCACAGACCAGAAAATGCCACACTATTAAATGGAAACCAATTGTCCTTACATGGCTGTGTGAGAGGAATGTTCTTTGTTTACTCTCTCAGGAAAGGCCTGGTGCACCAGCTTTTCCAGGACGATACTGATTTTGTGGTCTTCTCCAAGGTCTGGCTCAGGGATTCTGCCTTTCTCTAATTCTGTTTTTGTTTTTATTTGAGTAAATTAAATGTAATGCACGAAGTAGAAAGAATTTGCTTGATAAAAGTGTTTGCTTTGAAGCCAACAAACAATTGAGAAATAACATTATTATCTCCATCTTTTCATCAAAGCCTATGTCCCTAACCTTTACGTCGTTTTTAATAAACTCAAAAAAGCATCAATGTACATGCTGTTGTTTAATTTATTTATGGACCAAAAATGATGGGAGGAGTTCTTGAGGCATTTAATGAACAGGAGAAAGCGTTTCAGCATTTGAATTGTTGATCACAAATCAGAGCAAATGAAAGAAAAATTGCCTCTGGACAATATTCCAACTTTTGCAATGGATTCTGATGATCTGTCTTATTCTGCAACTCTTTACAGACTTTCCTAACTGAGGAAATCACAGGGTCTTACTTGAAACATCTTCTAAGTGGTTTGCTGTTTCTGTCACCGTCATTTTCACATCCTCTAAGTGTTTCTACTGGAGGTCAACCAAAACTACTAGATGTTTTTCTTGTGTGAGCCAGTAACTCATATAGTTTTTTTAATTTTCTGGACTGGGGTCATGGTTTTTCCCTTTTTCCCTTTTCTTTGGCCACATTAGTGATGGTAGGCTGCAGTGAACTGGCTGTAAGAGCAGCTTCTTCTTACTTTCTGTAAAGGTTGTGATGATGGAGACATCTCAGGAGACTAGATGCCTCTGCTGTTGTTTTCCATCTCCCATCTTTACCAGCTAAGCCCAGGCTTTACACTAGGCCAGGGGCCAGCAACCTTTTTGAAACTGAGAGCCACTTCACTGGTGTTGTGTCATACGAAGGGCTACCAGTACTGACCTTTGAACTAGAAGAGCCAGAGTTCACCTTAACTTTATGTAAAATAAACACATATTTCATGCTTTGTTATAGATATTGTCATTTTTAAATCTGTATAAATGCAAGTGTAAATAAACAGGAAGAGTAATGTAATAAAATAAAGTTTTAGATGCAGCTCACTGGTGGATTGTGCCTGTGGGTACCAAGTTGGTGACCCCTGCACTAGGCTCTGCTAAACCTCCATAAAGGTTTAAAACTAGTGTTAAACCATCATACACAATGTGTTTAAATAAACAACAACATAAAATTCAGAAAATTTTCTCTATATAAGTTGTTTTGGTAGTAAAGTAAAAGGGTCCTACATACTTACTTGAGTTGTACGATTTTGCAAAATATCAAAATTGCTATTTACTTCAAACATAATTGCAATTTAATTTAGACTTTTCTTTGCATTAAGCTCAAACAACAAAAATACCCTTTAGATAAAGATGTCTGCAAACAAGGACTATTCAAAACAAGAAATGCAACTGTTTTTTTAATAATCAGAATAATATTACTCACAAGAAAAGCTTTCTGAGTTGGACATCAATCCTGGTTGAACATAAAGTGCAACCACCAAACAAATGTCTATGCATTAAACAGTTTGACCAGTACTTAATGCTAGGGTGAGATTCCTGAAGGTTTCTGGTAAAAGTATTGATTATATAAACTCTAAAACAAATATTAAAATTAGATTATCTCACTGCTGCAGCTCTCTTCCCTTCCATGTGGAGGCAAACCCACTTTAAACATATTATTGACACCTACAGGACGCGTCTTATTCACTATTTGGAAATTGCATTTTTTTAAAATTGCAATTATATTGCAAATGTGATTAATTGTGCATCCCTAATACCTACAGATGTAGACCAGTTCAATATGTAAAGCACTGTGCACAAAGCCAGTGGCACTGATTTAGTTAAGCATGTTGGCAATTTACTACAACTCAAAATTCTCATTTTCCAAAGATTTGCTTTACTTATAACGGGTTCGCTGTCAGATTCAGCCCACCCAGTCAAGTGTTATCAAGCTTTTTAACACTGACTTCCACGCTCAGCATTACTCAGAGGATTTCTGAGTGCGCTGTGAGAGGCGGAGCGCCTGACGTACACACTCTGCCGCAGCTAATAACCGACACAGGAGACACATGCTCTTTGGCGCTGATAAAATAAGCCAATCCATTCTGAACAGCCAACATTTTACAGAAAAAATAATTACTTTACAAAGGCCTGTATGTGGAGTTGTACAACCCTGGCCCATTATGTTCTATGGGTTCCTTGATCTTCATGCTTCACAGAGCAGCCCCATCTATACTGAAATTAAATTACACACAGGTCTTATTCAGTAATTAGATGACTTTTGAAGACAATTGATTGCACTGGATTTTATCTATGCGTATTAAAGTAAAGGGGGCTGAATACTAATGCATGCCACACTTTTCAGATCTCACCTAGTTGATCTATTACCTAAAATGTCCATAAAAAACAATGAAGTGAGTGGTTGCAATGCAAAACTGAAACCGAAACATGTGTGGCTGCTTGCTCATTTATGTAGGAAGCCCGATCACGAAATCTTTCTAAACCTTCAAAACCAGATGCAAAAACGCACAGTGATGTCTGGAGGCCGTCTAGCCTGAAGCCATGTTGCTGGGAAGTGGTTAGAAAAGCGCTTCAGTTTGTACTGAAGCTTCTGTTTATCTCAGTATTCATAAATCCATCTTCCTGATTGCCTCACAATGCACCTTCAGCCCTTCCTAAAACATTAAAGATGATCTTCACACTCACACAGAACGACGAAGAGAAGTGACTGCTTTCTACGTGAAACGTAACAAATGAACAATTGTTCAGAAGTATTTCAGTGTCCACGGTGCGAACAGCTAGTTCAAGTCAAATGTACGAGAAGCCAAAATGTTAGAGTTGCAAAGTAACAACACACACAAATTTAAGATTTTTTTGCAATTACTGAGCAGCATTGGATTGAAAGGTTAAAGAACATCACTTTCACTAATACAGTAAAAAAAACTGTTCAGGTCAGACAAACTGGGGTGAGGAGTGGAAATTTCTCTCAGCTGAGCACGCAAAGCTGACGCCTAGAAGTGCTACCACAAGTCGCTGCTAAGGTGCTTTTGCAATGAAAATGCTTGTACAAAAGAGCAACTACCCAAGGACTAGCCATGGTGCAGCGACAGATGCACCATGTTTTGGATCTCACTTCAAAGATTAAATCATCATTGAAGCCATAACCCACATTTATCTTTAATTAGAATTTTCTTATTATCCAATTCTGTCATTTCTTAGCATTTAGTTGCTTCTACAATTTCTTTTTTCAAATTGCCTTAATCATCACTTTATGTTGAGCGAAAATAATCCATTTTGTTCTAGTAATCTTTAAATATGTTATTTTACTGATCCTTAAGTATTATGGTCAAAAAGCTGTTCTTTTAGATGCTTGTGAATACATGTTAAGAGTATTTCTCAATTAATTAGTGTCCCTCTAGGTTATAAATAACATGTTAAACTCAGAATGAATGAGCACTAGGTGATACTTTGAATAAAAAGAGGTTGCTTCCAACATTAATTTTACCGACAGTTTTGTTTTCAGATTCTATTCAAGTTTCTTTTTTGTTATTAGCTGTCTCACTAGACATTGGACAATCAAATGTTCAGATTTACAATCAGCCTATGACATGTGCTTCTCTTTTAGAAGCTGCCAAACCCCAGTAAAACACTTTAATGCGGACTGAGGCGAGGAAGATAACTGCCTAGAAATCAACAGGAAATCAAAAACAAACTTGATCACCTTGTTGATATTTGACTGTTTGCCACATTAATGATCACGACTCGACATAACTGAATTGTTTTTTATCCATACACATAAGTTATGAATATGCCCCTTTCCCTTCAAAGTTGCCTTAAACTTTACATAAATAAATGTAAATATGTAAAGTCAAACTAATAGCAAAAATGTCTTTTAGCAACGAAAAAAACAACCTTAAAAGTTTCTAACAATGTCAACGTCTCAGAGAGTTCATCTGAACAGCAAGAAAAGAGTTATAAAAGCATAATCTTCTAAAAGCAATTGTATGATTTTGAAAGCCATTTAACAAATACTTGAGACTGGGGACAGCGAAAGAAATGTGCCAAGCTAAGATATCAGCATGCATACGAAGGGCAGCTCTGAGGTGGCAGCTTATGGTGACAGCTGGAAAGCAAAGGCCAATACCTCTGGGGGGTCTGAACTCATCAGAATTTAGCTTTACCCTCGAAAGACTAGTGAAATTTCAGGTGTGTGCATTTAAATACTAAAGAGCTCATCAACACTGTGCCATCTAAAAACGAAGGACATTCATAAAAGGAACTCTGCTAGTTGCTGCAGAACCTGCACCTGAACCCGTAGCTGAAAAAAAACCCTCTAAAGTAGAACCACACTTATCTGTTCCAGGAAACCACAATTACATGTCCCATTATGTTCAGCCATAATGGGACAGCTGATTAGCAATGATGGGTGCAGCATGTCTTAAGCAACGATGCAAAAGTAGTTTTTTCCCCGTTCTTGGCCTTTTGTCCACATATAAACACTGGTTTAAGGGTCAATAAGAAACTTTTTAAAGCAATGATGTCATAGATCCGTCTCAAATCCTAACACTCAACCTTAGATGCATTGGTCTATCAGCTTTTCCTTCATGATCAACACATTCTTTTGTGCTTTTTGTGTATTTTCGTGACCAGTGACAGTGCACCATACAGGCCTCCCATTAACTACAGCACCTCAGATGTTAAGCCAAAGAAGAGATATTTAGAAACAGCATAGTCCTTATAAGAAACAGTTTAGAAACAACACATAAAAAAAAATCAGATTTAAAAACTCTGACAAGGCCAGAGATGCTGTGCCCTAGTAAAATCTGAGCCAAGGTTTGCGCTTCAGAACAAAGAAATTATTACATTATTACTCTTTGTCATAGTTTTCTATAGTTAGAATATGCATTCCAATGAGGTTTGTTTATCAGATCAAAAATACCTTTTGAAAATAACCACCCTTAAGCATGTGTGAGCATATTTTGCATTAAGCTCACATTTCTGTCATTAAATATTTATCATTAAACTGATAAAATATTCTAACCTTAAATTTGTGTTGCCGTTATCTGTAATAAGAAAATCATCATAATTAACAGAAATAAAGGCTTAAGACATCCAATTTGTGTGTAATTAATCTAAATGAGTTACACTCTTGTGTTAAGGATGAGCATTCAGCTTTTATGTGCAGCTCTGGTTACTGATATGGGATACTTGAGAACCTATGACCCAACCTTTTTGAATTCTGACTGCCAACTAACCTCTCTCTGCTCTCCTCCACAGGGTTTTTGTTCTTCTTTCTACTTAGGATTATTTTGCTTGCACATTTCAACACTTCCACATGCATACATCCTCCACTTAGGCACACCACACACCGCTGATTTCACCCACTTTCACACTTTGTTAGAAACCTTGACTTTAACCTGAGTTTGTGTTCAATAAAATGTGTAGTTAAGAACTCTTGTACATAATTTGTCTCCCTGTTCGTCGGGACCTCTGACCCGGTTCCTGTCTGGTCCAATTGCTGCCGCAGTGAGAGAAGTTACACCTACAGCAGCTAGTCATAAAGATGAGTCTATATGAAGGTAACAGACAACCAGGATGGGAGAGCGTGACTTTGTAGTCAAATACGCTGATGTCTGTCTCTCCTCTGCATAGGCAACACAAGCAATAAAAGCTCAATAGTCTCTCTTGGTAAATATACATAAAAAATTTTAAAGGCATAATCACAGTACATTATTTTAACGTAAACAATGTGGCCGAACCACTGACTTTAACAAGTTTGCCAACCTTCTTTCCCCCAATTTCACTCTGTGTTAAATTTCATTACAGGTAAAGCATTGCTGAACATGTCACCAAGAAATAACAACAATAGTAATAATAATGTTGACAATAATAATGATTGTAAGAAAGGGAAATAGCTGTTATGTGTAGACACATTTCTGGACACTCAAGGTCAGCACACAAAAGCAAAGACATAAATCACAGAGTCAGAAAATAAAAACTGAAAATGTCCAATAAAATAGGAGACTTCAAAGAAGGTTAACACAGTGGCAAGACATGGGTCACGAACTGAAGACCAGTTTTAAAAGACCTGTCTGAGACAGGATTAAAACACGGCCAGCGAGTCAAGGTTGCGGAAATCAGGTGGGAGGGAGGTCCAGACTCAGGGGGTGGAGCGGCTAAAGGTTCTGTACCTCATGGTGGACATGTGAAGTGTAGGAGCAATGAGGCTAATAGATAAAGAGGATCTAAGAGTCTGGCTTGGTCTGTGAATGTGAAGGACGTCAGTGAAGAACAGAAGCAATGTGATGGGAAGACGCTGTTCTGGTAACGATCTGGTGGGTAGAGTTCTGACCTGGTTCGGGTATGGATAGGGTATGGATAGGTTTGAGGGGAAGACCAGGCAGGTGGGAGTTGCAGTAATCCAGACGAGAAGTGACTTTAGGTGTTGTCTTTTTCTATTTTTAACAAATAAGATGTCGAACTAAGAATGGACTTCCCGACGCTCATGCCAGTCTAACAGGCATACTAAAGACAGTGGGATCAGTTTTGTTCACCAACATACTGGAAGAAGAGTTGTGGTTAAAGATTAGTTCCAACACTTTCTGAACAGAAAAAAGTACCTAATCTACTCCATGTAATTATTTAAAGGTTTTTCCAGCCTAATTGCTTTCCTTTAGCTTTTACTTTAACCAAAGGAATATTGCTACTGTGTAATCATTTGATTTAAAGTTTTCTTTAGATCAGACCAATTAGGTATTAGTTGACTCTAGTGTATCTGTTTCTCAGTTCTTTTCAGCTGCAACTGTTCCAAGAAGAAAAAGTCTTTTTATTTTTCGATGTATACAAAGGATCTTTGTTTTTGTCAGGCTAATCACAAAATTCTATTCACAAAGACTATTGTGAATAATCACATACTATAGTCTCCAGTGCTTTCTAAAGAAGATTAAAATCAAGAACAACAACACAAAATGCAGTCTCTTTTACTTACACTGTGTTGAGCTCATGCACTCAAAAGGTGCACAGCACAATTCTGTACTGCCCTGAGGTAGAAAAACATCAACAATAAATATACAGTAAAACAAGGAGGAAAAGAAAGTAAGCAGGGAATGGCCTCTTTTCAATACTGTCCCTCTGAATAAAGAGAAAGTAACGAAAGGCCCTAAGCTGTGTGAAGTGTGGATCTAGCTGGCAAACAGATAGACTGAACCAACTGCAATGTAAATATCTTAAATAAGGGTCGCAGTTCTAACCAAGAAGGTGTTATATTGATATATTACAATACTGTGTATCACAAGTTGCGACTCAAACTGTATTCTACGTCCCTGAAGTTTGCCTTTAGGAAGAACCCAGTGTTTTCACACACAAAAAAAGCCAGATCAGGTGAGAGTCTAGAGATCAAATGAGAGTGTTGTACAAAAAAAGGAAGTTTAACATAACATTTAATTACCACTAGCAACAGTAGTGTATTTCGTTAAACCTACTGAACCGCTTACTGATAATCACATACATGTCCCTGTGGTTGTTAAATTGGACTTTGTCTTCTAGTAAATATCTCCTCATGAACTTCAATAAACACAAGTTATGAGCATGATTTAACAAACCATAGCTAGAGATGCACTGAATGGCCAGAGACTGAAACCGGACAATTTCCCAAGGATCTAATCTGTTTGGTGGTCAGTAGGTAAAATACGGAAAAATCTTTTTATTTTACTGTTCTTTAAATGCATCAAAGTATGAACGCTCACTATGTTTGTTCTAGGAACACATCAACCAACAGAAGGTACTTTGGAGCAAGTTTGATTTTGATATAAATGAGATCAAATTAACCAGACGTGTATTTATGCATAAATAGGGATAATCCATGGATTCTTTTTTTAAATCTTGTCATGTGCTCCATTCCTCTGAAAAAGAATCAGATTCAGTCAAAACTGAAATTCAAGAAAAAACGGATATTGGTATTGTACAAAAGAAAAGCCTAATTGGTGGATTACGGTCGACAGCTACAAATACAGCGTCTCCTTTACAGGGACCTGATGCAATTCACCTTTGCAGTCAGCAGATTAACAAGTCTGATATATTTGAAAGCATCACAGTTTATCACCAAAACAACAGATTCATTTGTAAATATTTTGTACAATGTGGAGATTCTTGCACACAAGAAAGAGTATTCAAGATGCTCTAGTGACTGATGGAGGCCCAGTGTCTGACTAAAACATTGCTCCTTTGGGCATCACGTATTTATAATAGAAAAATGTAACAGTTATGCTTTACAAGTAATAATTCAGACCTCTGGAACACAGCCTTGGCTGCGTTTGGATTCCGAGGAAAATGGATAGCCAGCATACAATAAATCACTCCCACTCAGAATAAATTGTCGTAGTGTGGATCAAATTGCTTTTTCTCTTCGAAGTGCACAAAGACCCACCACTGCCATAGCTGCACAGCTCCTTATCTGCTAGAGAAGTTGTGAAAGCATACCCAGAGCAGTATACACAGCAACAATAGCAGCCTTTTTCTGACACAGATAGCAATCTCTGGCTACAACGGTGCATTTAAAGCAACATCTGCTCAACACCAGCTCACACAGCACCCAAATACGCAGAGAGAAGCCAACACGCTGGGACAGCCAAGTACAGGGGCACATCTTATCTTGAACTTTGAAAGGCTCGCTCTCAGGTTCATTTTAAAGGCAAAGATAAAAGCAATTAAAAAACACAACAAGACTGAAAGTCAATGACTCACCTCCAGAGCCTCCAGGGTGACAAAGCCTGTGATGGAGAAGCCATCGATGATGTCCTCCTCAGCAGACGTAGATTCCTTTCGCTTCCTCCGCGGGGGTCGAGGTCGGGATGAGGAGGGCTCCCGTTCAGCCTCCCGCTCAGAGTCAGAGGAAAGGCCAAACACTGAGCCTTTAATGTGGCTGCTCTTCGTCCCATTCGATCTCCTCTCTCGATCCCGTTCTGACCTCGACTTCCTCTTTTTCCGCAGGCCGTTGGATCGAGGTCCGTCCACGTCCTTCATGGCGAATATCCAATTAAACCCACCTCCCAGAAGGACTCAGACCCTGGAGTGAAAAGACTCTAGAGGAGAATCTCCGCAATATCCTTAAGATTGTTGTCAGTCGGTCGGATCCAAGGCAATTGGGTAATATCCAAGGGACAAAGCCTTGTAAAGGAAATTCCAAACTGCATCAAGTCACTCAATCAATCTAGGTTCCACTCAACGATCCCAAAAGGCAGTCCATCAAATCCATCATGCTCTCACCAAGCTCCCAATTCCCTCAGAGGAGGGGCTTTTCAAGTCAAAGCAAATGTCTGTTCAGTGAACTTATCCCTCCAAAGTAAGCTGAGCAGGTGCTGCCACATTTTTCTTCTCCGACTGACACCTCCAGCCCAGGGACGGCTAACTTGCACCTGCAAAAATCAAGACAGACAAAGTGAGAGAGAGAGCATGCAATTGATACATGTGCACTTGGCAAAGGTCAACAATGAATTTAGTCAAGCAGTCAGTTTTAAAGGGGCTGCACACTACGCTCAAGGCTTCGGCTAACGTGCACAATGCAGTATGAATGTTTTATGAGGACTGCTCAAATCACAACTAGTGAGTAAACTTCATTGTGCTATACTACCATGTCTTTCAGCTCAGAATAAAGATTGTAATATGCCGATGCTTTTTCCTCTTTTTTTCCCCTTTTTTTTGGGGGTGGGGTGTGTGGTCTCTTTACCAAACTGGATCCTAATTTACAACTTCTTTCTCAGAAAAAGTTTGTTCATTGATTCCCAACAATTAGATTATCTGCCCCTGGTCATTCATATATCACCAATCAACCCACACAAGTCCCACAGGCATGTGAGCTTTCAAAGTTTAAGCTGGCATTGCAGAGCAAAACGCAAAAAGGAGAGCCGGGTCGTAACATAGCCAGAGCAACTGAGGCTTAGTTAGAGGACTTGCTAGCTCGCAATCAGAAGTCATAGTTGCTGGGTTCGATTTCAGTTTCCCCCATCTCATGTACATGCACCCTTGCAAGGCAAACGATTTAAACCAAAGCTGCCAAAAGATTGTTTATTGGGGTTCATCAGTTTTGCTCTGTGGATAAGAGTCATAGAAGAGAGATGCTGTGCTCAATAAATTTGGTTGTTTTCTGTTTTCCATTTAGAATGGTAGTTATTAAATATGTGTTGGACATCTCTCATTCTATAGAGGTAAAACAATTAGGTGTGTATGAATACTTGCTAGCAAAACCATAATTGATCAAACAACCTTTGGCTAAAAACCTGGCCAACGCACAACAAGTTAAACTGATAACCCACATCTGCAACGCCTCAGAGACACCAAGTGAGATTCTCTCCATGAAACAACACTGAGACTATATCATGGCTTTATGTGTTTTGCAAAAAAGGTTTGTGTTTCTACTAAGGAACATTCTCGAAACAGAAAAGGATGTGGATTCTTCTCCAAAGGTTTTAATACACATTTGCTTATATTTATGACATGCCACTGTTAGCGAGCTGAAAGCTTGGTGTTTACCAAGGTTTTTTAAAACATATGGTTTCAAAACTGCTAAGAAACATTATCATGCCATTTGTGTGGTTTAGAATCATTTTAATGAGATACCAAATAAAGCATCAAGTCACTGTGAACGTTTTCCCCAGCCATATGGACCATACAGCAATCCAGACCCTGCCCCCTCCCCAACCTGTTGCTGCACATTACAAGTCACATGGCCCATACTGATGCTGGCTTAAACAAACAACTAATTTGGCAGTTTGGAAACAAATCCAGTTCTGGAAGGTGTGGAAACTAAACGAGCGGCAACCATCACTCCAATTAAAATAATGCTGCTAAAAATTGCAGTTGGAAAGGTGGAAGCAGCGTGTCTGTTGAGAAGCCTGGCTGCAGACTCACTGCCCGAGGAGACAGGCTGACAAATTAACCAATGTGATCCCAGCTTGTTATACCTTTTGTTACTATGTAATGAACAAAACAGCAGCCAGGGATTTTGCAGAACAATCTTTTAAAAACTACACTATATATATATATATATATATATATATATATATATATATATATATATATATATATATATATATATATATCACTGTTTTAATATCAGAATTAACAAAAAGATGTAATGAAAACATAGTGATGAATTATTATTTTAGAGACACAATTTCTGTATTTTTTATGGATACTATAGTATTTTACATTATTACTCAAGGTTTTGTGGGAATTTCATAATTTTGCATGCCAAAATTAGAAATAACTGTACTGGCAGAAGTTCTTAAATTAGAAAAGGAAGTAAAACACATGCAGCTAAAATTAGTTTGCCTAAAATGTTATATTTTAGATAACTATCAGTGTCCTGTATCTTTATATGTCACAAAGGCTTTGGAACTTCTTAAAAGAATTTTCTGAAAATAAAGTTGTAAACTCAAAGATATCAAAGAAAAACCTCATGGATTAATGGACCCTGAACATTAACTGGCTGGCAGTTTAAAAGTCACTCTTGAAAAAAACACATCTGACTTGGGGATGACAGAAAACAACTACACAACACAGATATTATACATTTATTGACGGCCTCTGTCGTTTAAGTTGCATTTCTGTCAGCAAGCAATAAAATTAAGAATTAATGAGAAAATAAATCCGGACAAATGCCATGACCCTTCTGTGATGTCATTCTGCACTGAGCAACACAGCTCAGCAGTGCATACCTTCACTGTCTGGACACTGAAGGCATCTGGATGTTTTATAAGATTACTCTGCAACATTCAACAGCTTGCAGGCCTATTTTGAGTCATTCTAAAGAATTAGCCAATGGTGGAGTAAGAAAGCCACAAAATACAATCAGACACTATCCATCTGTTTAATGCATCCAAGAACAACAGTTCTGAGCCATTACATCACTCAAATAGTAGGGAGCAGCAGATGACTGAATCCTCAAACTTAAAGCTTTTCTGAACAGTCCCTCACAGCAACAGCTTGGAACAAAGAGGAGACACGTCTTTCTGCATCACCAGACAAACCAGAACCGATTTGTCTCCGTCAACCATCATCTCCAACTTTACATGACAGCCTGTGTGTCCAAGGAGACAATGCAATGCAGCTCATCTGGAATTCTGCAGCACATGCACACACACACACACACGCACACACACACACTGCTACACCCTGCAAAGTAGGAAATGTTCAGTTTTACCATTTAAAAAAAGGATTCTATAACAAAGGCGCATCTAATAAACCATCATGCAAACGTTTAAAGATGCAGGACCCATTTCAGGACATTTGAATGCAGTTAGGCCAATCTAAAAAATAAAATAAAAACACACACCTAATTCACCTTTACTGTAACGTCACAATTCTTCAAACTATGCGTTTAACCCTGAAGCCTCGTGCCGACACTCATCTGGTGACACGCGCCTACTGCACGCGCAGCTCTCAGTATATATTGTTTTTTTTTTTTTTAAACAAACTGTGTTCCAGCACTCTCCCTGGCTTTCCCTTCTCTGTGGAGACTCTTTGCCTCGTCTTCGCTCACAGTCCCCTTTTGTCCGCCTGTGCTGTCAGTACAGATCTCTGGCTCTGTAGCTCAGTCCAGCCCACAGCAGCGGCAGCAGCAGCGGACTGACACTGCCTCCTGCTCCGGCTCCCTCTCCAAGCCTCATTTTTCCACTATAAGAACACACAACAAAGCAAGCCTCTTTTGAGCTCCAAGACACGTCATGCAAAACCAAGAAATGCAAACCCTTGCGAGTGAGGAAAGGACCGTCCGGACAAGTTGAAGGCCTTTGATCAGAAGAGGGGGGGTGGAAAAAAAATGATAACGCACAACAAGGTCTGGAGCTGGCGAAATAAATCCCGCAAAGCAAAACCATAGGGCACCTCCTCCTCCTCTCCCCAGATCCGAGCTTCAGGATCCCGGAGAAGGGAGACCGGGGCGCAGTGATACCGGCGATGCCGCAGTGCCGCTTTACAGGCTGAGCGCTTCCTCCTCGGCGCAAATAGTGCTGCCTCTGGCCACACGCAGGGTCACAGTTTACACGAGTACATTAACAACACCATGTAACTACGGGCATAGCCTGAGCTCTTAACGAGAAAATAGTATACAGAGGGAGTTATGACTGTGGAATACATTTTTATTTGTCCATTCATATCTGTCAAAAAAAATCTAAAAAGGAACATTAAGTGTGAACTCCTCAATGAAAATGTCTCTGTTTTACCCCCACCCCCCACACACACACACATATATATATATATATCTATATATATATATATATATCTATATATAGATATATATATATATATATAATATATATATATAGATATATTATATATATACAGATCCCTTGATTGGATTCCTGATCAGTGTATGAACAGGCAATTACACCCCTCCCACCAATATAACTCTAAACAAAAAAACAGCTACACACCTCCAATGACAGATGATTTACCTGATGTTTGTTCAAAAACAGGTAAAAGTAAGGAAATAGTGGTTGTTCAGTGACAGTGGCTATGCAACCATTGTTGCTATGTAGGGTAACTTCCTATTCTGTCCACATTGTGTTGTTTCTTCAGATGAGCAGAGTAACAACACCAGGAACTACGGCACTGGTGTCTGACTACACTAGTAATGTATTTTCTAACGAAATACTGTTTCTAATGACATGCAGTCGCTGCAAGGCTTTATAAATCTGGAAGAAATGGTTATTTTCCACCCACGTGTGTCAAGAATAGAGTTTATAGGGAGGAAGTTTTTGAATCTGTTTGTGAAAACTAACAACTTAATAACAGTAGTGGTTTATGAAAGGAACAGTCGGGTAATGCTATGAGTAATAGTTATCTTACCTGTACTAGAAATATGTTATATAACTGTCAGTTTGTAGAAAAGGAAAGGAAATATCAGAGTAGTGGAAAACAAAACAAGCCAGTCTGACGAATGCCATCGCTCATTGCTGACTAAAAACACCTTTGGAGACCCACTGCAGTTTTCTCATCATCCTGGAGTTGGAGCTGAAGATGCCATCATGCACCTGCTTCAAAGAACACCCCTGCTATCTGGACATAGCAGGCAGCACTGTGAGGATCATGTTTGTGCATTTCTCTACTTCATTTGACACAATTCAGCCTGGTTGACCTTGTCAGAAACTCCAGCAGACACAGACACAAAAATTGGCTGGATTTGGGGGATGAGTATTAACACCTCAGCGTCACCTGGACAACAGACTAGACTGAAGATGAAACAGTGAAGTTGAAGAAACAGAGGAGACTGTCCTCCCTACTTGTGGAAGCTTAGTCCTTCAGTGTTTTCGGCAAGATGTTGCTACACTTTTTTTTTTTCAAATCTAATAACTGCATCAAAACTGAAAACCTCCGAAATTTCTCTTTGTAAGCACTTTAACAGCATATACTTGCCTGCTTTGTCTTTGAGTTACATGTTTAAAAATCAAATAATCTGCATTGATGATCTTGTAATTCCTCAATTTTCTGATAGAGTCAGTCAAGTTACCTATTTCAACGAAGATGCGGTACAATCTCAGATGTTAGACCTAAAAGGAATCCAGACATTGGTGCATTTCAGAAAAGTCTGATTGATTTATGTTTTTTATGCTGCCAACATATGGATGAAAAATTTCTCTGGCGGGTGAATGCTGCAGTCTGATTGTCAGCTCATCATTTTTGTGAGGGATGCACACTAAGCTTTTGCTGCAGGGACACCCAGGGCTGGATAACTTCTCCACCTCATGTAACAAACACCAACAGAAGTCTGACCTCAGGAAAGGCAGCAGTAAATAATGTAGCTCAGAGTAAACACGGAATACTTCAGACTCTCCTTCGGCATTTGAATAAAGATTTACCTTAGAAAGATGGTTTTCCTTGCATTACAGCAATATTCTGGTTCCTAGCCTGCAGAATGGCAGGTAACTACATATTTAACAATAGGCAATAAAGTTTTTAGAAACTAAAGGCCATTGGCTTATCCATAGTTTGTGAGTTGTGCTGTATTGATGTGCAGTTGATGTTGTATTGATGTTGCTTTTGAGAGAATGAGGGAGACAAACATGATTATGTCAGAGCGCAGTTATTCAAAATCCATAAATTCATCTCATGCCCGGAACAAATCTATATTCCCACTTTATGCAGCTTTCTTCAAGGAAATTATTTCACTCATGTCATTGGTTAGCATCAAATGCTCACTTAAGTAGTGGTTAAATTTTCCTTGGCAATTAACTGGGACTCATTTTCTCTATAAAAAGATGAAAGAAGAGGCACGGTTAGTCAGGGTTTGGACTGTGGCACAATGTGTGCCTGGTATTTTTCTTTTTTCCATTTATTATCATAATACCATTGGCAACCTTTCCAGGGTGTACCCAGCCTCTCACCCATTGACCGCTGGAGATAGGCACAGCCCCACTACAAGATAAATGGGTATGGACACCTGATGGATGGATAGCTTAATATTTTCTCCTACAATAAAACTTTAATCCTACAGATTTGCACCGGCTGATTAAAGTGGTAGATTTATGAGTTGCATTTGTAGCAACATACTGATGTGACTTTGTACTTACTCATGATGCACACAGTGCAGATTCTTGTACAAGTTGCACCGTGTGGGAAGAAAATTCCCTTTACTTTGTAACTTGTCTGACAGACAGATAGATCAAACATTACTTACTCTTACCAATAGAACCCGGCAATACTACATTAATGTGTAATTTGTGTTTTACATCTCATGAACAGAAGGCATAGTGGTCCTTTAATAAGGTCCAGCATGAACGGAGGACCAAGGGTGGGTTGTGGAACTTCTGCACAGTTTTTCCTATTGGAGCCAAACAGCATAGCTCAGAGCTTGCTGAAATGGCCTCAGTTCACACGGCATGGTGAAACGGTGAGTCCCCCCGCCCGCTCATCCATAAGAATAGTGGCAATTGATACCCGTGCACTTGACCCTGTCTGATCTTCTGGGAGGAGTGTCCTCATGACAAAGTGGCATGGCAGGGACCCGGCACCTGAGAGGCAGCAAATTCTTTGCTCCCCCTACACTCAGCTCATTTGAGAAGAAGACAAATGTGCTGCTCTCCCCCTCCCTCTGCCTTGCTATAATCAGCTTTAATTACACCTTTGTGGAAACTTTGTCTGCCTCCAAAGATTCACTGACTGGCACACAACAACATCCCTCCAGTGCCTGGCGTGAAAGAAATGTGCCCTCTTGTTCAGTCATGAATTTGAAATGTCGAGCAACATTTTTAGGAAACTTGACTTCAACTTCACTGGCCATACCAGGGTCAGATGTCTTTCAGACCTGTGAGTTAAGAATGCATTCAAATACAACCCAGCTGACAACATCAGGTCAGCTAAACGATCTTAACAAAAAACACATCATACCTCAAATTTCATGAACTTATCATTGATTTCTAGAATTATGGCAAGGCTCACAGGCTTTGGACCTCATAGCAAATCACAGGGAGAGCCATCATACTTAACATTGAAAATGATGAACCTTCTCAAGAGGGACTAGCCTTCCAAACTTGCTCCAAGAGTGCACCTATGACTTATCCATCAGGTCACAAAAGAACTCATAATACATCTAAAGCACTACAGGCCTCATTATCATGTATTAGACATAGTTGATTGTGTCTTTGTCACCAATGGTGGTACAACTGTTATAGATGCAGGGGCAGTTACTTTTAACATATGTCCTGGGTGGTTGTTTTCTCGCTTCATTAAATATTATATTTCAAAACAGCTTAAAGCAAATTATGTTAGTCTGATATAAAAACCGATTATCAGAAACATCAAAGTGCGACGCAAAAAAAAACAATAAGCAGAAGAATC
>NW_023396982.1:0-79932 GCF_011125445.2 Fundulus heteroclitus
AAAATAATGCCTGAATGGTGACATAGGTCTTTTTTGATTAAGATGATAAGGAATGAATGTGATATAAAATGCTGATTATTCGTAATTAATAATTTAAATTGTGTTGTACTTTTTTTTTACAAGTACATTTCTACCCAGTTGAACAGTTTTCTATCTTGAAGAAAGATAACCTAAAAGCCAAAGATAATGGGCCATTAAAATGCTATCCTGATTCCTGGAAAAGCTACCAAATTTTTGCGGATGACAAACACGTTTCTATTTGGTGAATCACCACATAACCAAATGTCCACCACAGTCACAGTCAGTGTGTCTATACAGGGATTTAATGGGTTAGATTTCCATATTGTTTTGTAATTTTTTTGTATTGTAACCCTAATATGTTCGTTTAGAGGCAGCACACAACTAGACATTTATAAGGTGAGAGGGCTCATGTTACCTTAACTATCTCTATAGTTATGCTGCTATAGGCTTAGGCTGCTGGAGGACAGTCAGGGCCTATTTCTCTCACTCTACTGATTTCTATGTTCTTCAGTTTTGCATTGCATTGAAATGACTGTTGTCATTTCAGCTTTTAACTTTTTGCTCTCTCTCTCTCTTTTTTCTTCATAGTAGGCACACCTGGTCTGGCGTTCTGTTAACTGTGACCTCATCCAGAGAAGACGGCTCAACCCGCTACTACCATCTAGTGTAGAACAGATTACTAGATCAATTTGTGCTTCTGTGCTTTTTGTGTCTCTCGTGTGTGTCTCTGCTCTGTTCTTCTCTAACCCCCAGTCGGTCGAGGCAGATGACCGTTCCTACTGAGCCTGGTTCTGCGGGGAGGTTTTCCTTCTGTTAATGGGGAGTTTTTCTTTCCACTGTCGCTTCATGCTTGCTCAGTACAAGGGATTGCTGCAAAGCAATGGACAACGCAGACGACTCTCCCTGTGGCTCTACGCTTCCCCAGGAGTGAATGCTGCTTGTCGGGACTTTGATGCAATCAACTGGTTCCCTTACATAGGAAATATTTGACCAATCTGTATAATCTGATTGAATTTGACTTTGCAAAGTGCCTTTAGATGACATGTTTCATGAATTGGCGCTATATAAATAAATTGAATGAACTGAATTGAAGTTAAAGACCATAGAGCCATGCAGGACCTTGGTGTCGTTATAGCTACATCAGCCTACTACTATTGCCAGAGTAAAGAGTTTCAATAGTTTTTATTTTCAGTGGGTTAGAGAAAAGTACTGGTGTCCTTAGAGGTCACTGTAAAAATGCATACCCCTGCAGCTGCTGCTCATCCAAAATACTGTCCTGACCAACACCATGAAAAAGGATCATATTACACCAGTCCTTAAATCAATGCACTGACATCCTGATAGCAACCGCATAGAATCTAATATCTTGTTGATGGTCTATGAGGCACTGAACGGTCTTTGGCATCATTTTATTTCAGAATTGTAGATCTGGTATGAATCACGTTGAATGTGCAGGTTATCAGAAACCTGCTCATTCAGTGCTTCCGGGATTTGAATGGGTCAGGGGAAGGCAGCATTTAGGTCTTTGCCCCTCACCTCTGGAACCACAGTCTGAAAACCTGAAATGTGCAGCAACTATTGGATCCTTTAAATCAGGACTAAAAAGATGACAGGTTAATGCAACCTGCACATAAATGTCGGAGATTCCTTTATCAGTTCAGTTCTATAATGTCTAAGCTATTCTTTTAAATTAGCAATTAAACAGTGCTATTCTTTGTGTGATGTCTTAGATTTACTATTATTCCTGTAAGGTGTTTCTTGTTTGGTGTAATTTTGTGGCTTATGTTTTCCTATGAAGAAACTAAACTACTTTTACATAAATGTTCCATATTAAGTGCCATTTCTCTGAAACCCGCCCTTGAGCGTCCTAGACCTCTTCCGTTCACAGATAGTGATGGTTGCCTGGCACGTGTACATGAGGAAACCCGTCATTAGTTGGTTTTTCACTTTCATCGCAAGTTTCTTGAGATTTCATGAGCTAATTAATTTTTATACTGTCAGCACTGTCACCATCACGCATGAATATTTTGTTGTTAAAAGGCAGACTGCTAAAGAGTCTACGCCGGATCTGATTACATTATGATTCCACCCAATTATCTGTAAACAATTCTTGAGGGTTTGCAGGATTCCTGCTGTGGGGCTGTGTGCTGTACCTGTCGTAGTCTCCGTTGCACAGCGCCCTGACAGGAATTTTAAAAGCCTGCCACACCGGGTCCAGAGTATTCTTCACCACCTCTGTTTTGTGGCAGATGGTGTGCCTGTGAGACATACAGAAGTGTTATGATGAAAAAAAAATAACAAAGAAAAATTTATAAATTTATATTCTAACAATGCATGCGGCTCTTTCTTGATAATTGCTTCCCTGTTTTTTTCTTTTTAGCCTATTTTAAAATCGCATGGAGACTGGCTCTTTGTTACAACGCTGTGCTGCTGTTATACCCTGCAGCGCAGCATTTAAGCTGCATCAGTTCAAACCCAGCTGCTCTACAGAGAATGTGTTAAGTGTGAGATGCTCAAGTCGACTCCAATAACAAGCATCTGCAGGGCAGGAAAAAAAAATGTGACCTCCACACAAAGTTTTCACTTAATTCCATCGTATCCATCACTGCCCTCTTTGTTTTCCTCTTGTCAACTCTGTCCTATTTTATCGGCTCATCTACTGCTTCCTCGTGATGAGGGACGGAGGGCATGTCACATATACATCACCGCGGGATTAATGTAACATCACATAGACAAGTCGCTCTGCATAGGAGGCTTTTGGGGCATGAACAGCCGTGCTCGGGCTCTGTGTACATTAAAGTCATCTTTACATGCCGTCTGTGCCTCTGCGGTTCACATGTGTCATATGAAGATAGCTGCATTCCTCACTGCACCGAGCCGAAGTCTAAAAATGTCTTATAGAACTTACGATCCATCTTCATTACTGCGGTAAAACACCAGGAAAGGGTCCGATTTTCCAAAGAAGTCCTTCTTATCCAACTTGTTGCCGCAAAACTGAAGCATCACTGACTCCTAAAGAGGCGAAAAGAAAACATATGGTGCAGAGCAAAAACAAAATCAACTAAAAATATCCTCAAGAAAACCCAACAACAACAACATCTTCATAATAGAAGCTAATACAGGACCTCTGAGATAAGGAATGAGTGATATGGTGATATCAGAGCACGGGGATGTGTTGACAATGTGCCAAAGCAGAGTGATTATGTTGTTGTCTATGTGGTAAAGCTGCACAATATAAGAAAACCATGTGATGGCAATATTATTGCTGTATGTTTAATTTCATTTGTGATAAATCCGCTTTGTCTCATCTGTTAGTAAAAAGCTTCCAACTCTGTCTCTCTGACTTTTAGTCTCTTATAGACACCATCATCTGTTTCAGATGTGGACATCTACTACAAATAGACACCATCCAGCATTATAGCCAACAATGACTGCATTCCAAACAGTCATTTGCAACAACATAATATTGTGATGACATATTGTATTTGAGACAGTCTGGTTGTACCATATATTTTGTCCATTCCGATTCTATACTCTAACACAGGCTCATTAATATGGCATTATAGACTAGTTTTTTATCCAGAAAAATTACACTTTACCTGAGCGGTGTTGTTGTTAATATTTAATGTTGTGAATCCGTTGGCCTAACAATATATTCATACCTAAACTCAATGTGTTTAGATTCATTCCAATAGAAGCGAAGCAGTAAAAAGCCCAAAGGCAATTTTGTCTGTTTGTGAAACCCAAATTAAGTTGTTTGTGAAAGCAGTTCGCTATTCCGGACAAAAATAACCGTGTAAGCCAATTATGTCTTTCTGGTTTAAACGTGTAAAGTACAAGACGGTTGAGGGAGACAAGAGAACAAGGACAGGTGTTAAAGTGAGATGACAGCGTCTTAAAGTGCGTAAGTGCAAATCTGAGTCTTACCCTGCAGTTGCTCAGCTCCTCTGATCTAATTATGATGCTGCCACATTTCTTTCCTGGAATTCCACTGGAGAGAGAAAACACAGAGAAGAGAACAAATCAAGCCCTCCGACAATGTGAACCCTCTTTACTTGTACAGTTGGGGTCAGATGTTTGCATACACTCATTAAGGCAAATTTAATTTGGTTATTTTAAAGGTATACTATGCAACCGGGGTTGATTTTCCAGCGAGGCTCCCCCCAGAGGGCGAAAGTAAAAGTGCACTGTCATAAAGATGCTCAGCTGTTCTGGTTTCTCCTTCAAGCCAGGCGCGGTTGTTTTGAGCTTAGCAGACAGGCGAACGCAACGAAAAGTGGAAAAAACGGCAGTACAAACAATGACTAACACAGTGAAGGTATGAACATCAAGCTTCTTGCAGCGCTATCTTGGCGAGGCGGTCGCCACCGCCTCGCCAAGCCGCGACCGCCGCCGCCTCGCCAGTTTTATTATTATTATTATTATTTTTTTTTTTTATGTTGGCGAGACGCTACCGCCACCGCCTCGCCAAGCCGCAGCCGCCGCGGTAGCGTCTCGCCAACATAAAAAAAGATAATATAATAATAATAATAATAATAATAATAAACTCAATATGCTTGCATGTTTATTTGACCGGCGGAGCGGAGCGGGGGGGGGGGGGGGGGGGGGGGGGGGGGGGGGGGGGAGACAAACTTTGCACCGCTGACCGGCTGAGCGGAGCGGCGCGCATATCGAGTTAGTTTTATTTTTTTATTATTATTTTTTTGGAATGTCGGCGAGGCGGTAGCGTGAGGGAAACCCTACAATGTTACTTACAATCGCATCAGCAGAAACGCGAGGTCTGCGTCAGCCTTGCAGCCTTCTATGTTTACCCGTGTACGACTCCTCTCTCTGTCCAGAGCCCTTTTCCTCTTTCTTGCCTGCTCAGACATGGGCTTTCGCTGTTTTCTCGCTGGTTCCGCCATGATAACTGCACAAATATCGCCACTGCGCTACAAACAGCACACCTTTCACTGGGGGCGTGTAGCAGTTCTCGCCGTAAAGCAAGACCGACTCTCATGATGCACACGAGACTACTGAGCCTGTGACTGCGGGCCGACTGCTCCTGCAATTGCAAGTGCGGTATTTCCCCCACAGACCACCAGGGCGGCCGAGAAAACCTTTGTTCAACCTGAAATGACTCATTTAATCATCCAAAACGGTATGGAACATATTAATTAACTGAAAAATGTTGCATAGTATGCCTTTAATTATTAAAGCTGGAATGATCATAGAAAATATAATTCCGGTTATATCTTAAAAAACAATGGGATGGACAAGCTAGTCAATACTAAATATACATGCTGAATGTGTACCTCCGTTCGGTTAAATATCTTTTAGGAAGCTGCACTTTAACTACATATTTTTTTAAATAACTGCTGGTATGTTTACCACTCTTTCTCCCAGAATTGGTAGAGCTTATTTAAATGTGTTGGTTTCCTGGAACGATTGGCTTTCCATGTTTTCAAAGCAGGTTGGAATATAGGGCTTAATGCTAGCCAGCTTTAATTGTTCAATTTGATGTGTTTGGGATCATTGTCTTGTAGGAAAACCAAGTTGTTCCCGTGTTCATCTTTCTAACTCTTGACTTGATGAAAAGCGTTTCCTACTTTATAATTCCATCCACTTTTTTTCAGCGCTTTAGTACCACTGCCAGCAAATCAGCCCCAAAGCACAATGCTGCCACCTCCATGCTTGATAACTTAACTACCAGCTCCATTGTCATCTTGATCATGATCACTAAAAATAAATTGATATGCCTCGACGTTGTCAGGTTATAAGACATGTAACCTTTAGAACCACATAATAAATTATTTAGTTGAATGTATGTATAAACTGGAACCTAAATGTATATTTTTTATCTGGATTCTAAAAACCCACTTTAATTTCAGTCTTGTGCCTCTAGTTGTTGCATGTCACTGTAGCTTTCTATCACTCCACGATATCAATCATTCTCAAAATTGACACACTCTATATTTTAAATTTAAATCCTGAATAATTGAATTATTTAAATAAAATCCCAATAATACTGAAATTGGTAAAAAAAAAAAAATAGAGGAAAAAAAGCCAACAAACAGAAACTGAAATGTCTGCTCAGATGACATTTGTAATGCTACTTACAAGAATCACAAAATATGGGGGCTATTTTACCACTTGGTGCATCACCTCCACTGGCAACATCATGTTTACATTTTAGGAACATATGAGACAGCTTGTGAAATGCAGGCCAACCAAGTGCAATGTTGCATGATTTAGAACTGTAACCATTCAACTGTTGTTCTATGAAGACCTACTTCTGAAACACATACCGAGTGTGGATTGTTATTGCCTTGAAAGGTCTCATTCTTGACAAAAGCCTCCGAATTCATGTCGCCATTGATTCGCCCGCCAAACTTGCACAGTAAATAGTGATCATTCATTATTCATGATGTCCTCCCAGATGTGCAAGTTAGCCATGCCAGTTGCTCTAATGCAGCTCCAAACAGCATCACTACAGATGCTGTCTTTTGAACCGTGTGCTAAAAAAAAAAAAAAAACCTCAAAGGTGTCCCTCTGCCCCTCAGAAGAAGGCGGAAACAGAGGCATCAGTGACTTCCAAAATGAATTCCATGCTTTCTGATTTGCCATACCACCGTATAGTTTTCCTAAGAGAATGATCTCTGAGTTGCTGAAATGATTTCTACAGAAACCAGTTTGGTTTTGTAAAAAACACAAGTAATTTTTTTGTCTTCTGCATAAAGCAAACTTCTGATTTTAGAGAGGAAAAAGTGTTTTCTGAGTTGTAAACTATGTTTCTTAATCCAGGGTTCCCATCTTTTATCTTTAACAAAGTGGTGAGTTTGTTTACGTGCACACAATTTCATCATCGGATTAAAATGTATTCGGATTGAATAATTGGATTGTACTGTTTATATGGACACACAATCAATTAATCCGATCATGATGTGCATGTATAGCACCTGGCTTTATTCAGAATAGAACCACTCTGACATGCGCAGTTATCAAATTCCCCTAAAAAAACACAGAAGAAGAAGTACTTCCGTCTTTGCTAAACAACCAAAAGATAGTAAGAAAAGCAGCATTATACGAGTCCGTTTGTCTTCCGTGGACCAAGGCTGGACTTGCACAATGTTCTAATGACTGCTGAAACGTTACTGAGTAAGCAACAATTTTGGGCTCTTATTTTTTCGAATAGAAAGGTTGTATCGGAAGCCCCAACAGTTTTGCTTCCCGACTTATTTCCTCCATTCCAATGCGGAAATAGGTCATGTTTACGTCGGGCGCACGTGCGCACTGGACTCTGTTTGCCACGTGCGGAATAACTTGAGCCTGACATGCATTTATATGCATGTTGATTGGATTATCAATCAGCATAAACCACTCCTCTCATCCGGAATACAATTTCAATCCGATTGAGTTTAATCCAATCACGATATTCCAACCGGCTTGTTTACATGACGCTTTTTTATTCTGATTGGCCCTTTATTCAGATTACTTTTGTCCATGTAAATGTAGCTACTGTTGCCACCAGTGGGAGTTAAGGTGGAACAACAACCAGCTATTATAAGGCAACATTTACAAAGTGCTACTTTGTGACTTGAAATATGTGTTTAATAAATGAAGTCAAAAATAAAACATTAAAGGGTCAATGATATAAATCATTTTGTTATGTTCCAACCACAACCTTCAATATATTTTTTAGATTTTATGTACTACACCAACACAAAGTACTGCTGTATTGTTAAATGGAAGGAAAATCACAATCAAAATCAAAAATGTTGAAATTGTTTTACAATTAAAATTCTCTCTGCCTCTCTAGGAGGCGATTATCAATCCAAATGCCAAAATCATTCAGGTGTTGGCATGACTAAATACCTCGTTTAAAGCCAGTCTATCTCAGCCGGATGCTGCGGCAGACTAGGGTCGATTACCCTGTTTGAACGACCACAGCTTTATAGCCATTTCTTGGTTACTGATCCTTGGAGCTGCGACAGACTGGCAACCTGTCCAGGGTGTACCCCGCCTCTCGCCCTTTGAAATGCTGGAGATAGGCACTAGCAACCCTTTGCGACCCCATGAGGGATAAAGCGAGTAAGAAAATGGATGGATGAGACATTGGAGTGAAAGTCTTCTTGAATAACTCAAGAAACTGTGCATAATACAGATCTATCGTAGTTTCATCAATAGATTCTGACCATAACAGAGCTCAGCCTCTCAAAAGTATTATGAAAGAAATTTTGCAAGCATAATCTGAGAAAGAATTAGGAGTGTGCTGAAAAACCAAAGAGCATTGTCCGGCAATGATCTAACTTACTGAAGTCTCTGGAGTCAGAGAAATAGACTCCCGTCCAACAGGTAGGGGAAACAACGGGAACTGGAGGAATGGGAAAAGAACTCGAATATCCTGAACCTGCTTGGTGAGATTAGTTAGGATCAGCATAGTCTGATCCTGCTGTTAGCTCATAGATTGTGGGAAAGCCTCGTGTTGTCCCAGGAGTACTCCCTGATGTGTGACTGTACTCCGTATCTGTGGTCTTGGGTCAGAGCATTCTGTCATGTTTATGTTTTCCATGGTAGACCCAGAAGCAACAAACACGGAGACGGCAGTAAATAAAGTATCTTTTATTGAGAGGAATGACTTATGATCAGAGGTCCAGGAACGGCTCTAGAGCTGATTCTAACCAGATACCGCTTGGAAGACCTAATGGTCTGACGCCTTCCCTCTGGCTTCTGCCTCCTTAAAGGTACTGCTCGATTAGAAAGGATCTGTAGCATCTGCAGACCATCCACCTGTCACGCCCTGCAGGACAGAAGGTAGTACTGCACCGCACCACTACCCAGCACGGAACAACAACCGCATACCTGACACTGAGGCGTCCTGGAGAACATTATTGAGCAAACAGCATCATAGAGACCAAGTAACACAGCAGACAGGTCACTGATTGAATTGTGGTGAAGTTTAAAACAGTTAGAGGGGAACAATATCCTAAGTTTTGAACATCTGACGTCAGCATTCACAGATGTAAAGAGCTTAACAAAAGCGCAAACCTACGCTAACATGACTGTCCACCAAATCTGACAGACCAGGGCGGCAGAGCAATAATAAGAGAAGCAGCAAAGAAGCCAAGGGTCCCTCTGGGGGATCTGCAGAGATAAAGTTTCGGATAACTCTTCATGATTGTGTTTTACCAATACTGATATTGAAATTGATTTGATATTTGTTTAAGAGTGGTGAGAAAAAAAAGCTATTGTTGAAAGAAAGCCTTAAGAAGTATAGTTTGCCAGAAGCCATGCAGGGCAAAGAGTAAACATATAGAAAAAGTTGGCAGGCACCACATAAGACTAATACTGGCCAACATGCAAAACAATGGGCATTACCCATTTGACACATCACTTTCTCAGTGATACATGGGAGTGGTTGCATCATGCTAAGGGGATGCGTTTCATCAGCAGGAACATGGAAACTGGTCAGAGATGAGGGATGCAGCTAGTGAATCCTAGAATAAATCCTGTTGGGGCCTTCAAGTGGGATGACTACGCTAGACAAGCAGCCAGAGCAACAATAGAATGGTCTAGACCAAAAGCATGTTCATGTGTTAGAATGGGCCAGTTAAAATATATAAAAAAAAACCATTCGCAAATTCCACTTTGCAAATATGCATATTATCACAATAGAAGAAACTGAAATTTCTGTTAGAAATTGTAAAGTTCAAGGGACTGAACACTCTTTAAAGTCACTGTAGATTATGTTAGATTATGCAACAGGAAGGATGTACTCACACCAGGAAAGTCCTTTGGTCCGGACCAAAAGTGGACTTTATGTTTTTCATTTGGTGCAGTTTGATTTCAAATAGCACTTTTTGCAAGTGAAATATAATTTGTAAACAAAGCCACATGTGTGACTACCATTGCTCCAATTGGAAAGCAATGACTATGGCAAGGATGTAGCAAGCACACATTTGGAAATGGAGGATAACTACTCAGACCTCTGTTTTGCATATTTGTGCTGTCAATACAGCTGATAATTGTGAGCTGCAAAACCAAGCTTAGTGTACAGTATGTGTGAAGAAATTCTGGTTTATTTTCAACATTAAGCACAAGTCCCGTTTGACTTAGAAACAAGTCATTGTGGACATATTGACTATTTCCATACTACTGATCAATGGTTTGTGTGTTTGTGCTGCATGTTGCATTTTCAGTAGGTTTGTGCTATGTTTGCTTACTACAACAAGTTGACACAAATGAAACTCCTTTTCTCTTCTTCAAGTAGGTTTGCATTTCCACTAGCGATAGTACTGTTCAGTGTTTAGCCACAATCTCATAGATAAATGAAAAAATATTTGTAAAGCAATATAACATCACAGGACCCTTAATAAACCAACTGGGGCCTCTGAATCCAATTTCTCTAAATTTGTTTTTCTTCATTTTAATATTACCTAATTATCTAAATATGATAATTGATAGTACAATATAACTCATACCAAAGATCTTCAGAATATGATAACAAGGTTCTGTGACATTTCAGCTGTAATATTTGTTTGCATCCTGGGCAGACGAAGCATAATATTCAGCCAATAAAGCCAAGGGAGACTGACCACTAAAAATAGACCATATGAATGCCACAGACTCCAGGCTTTATTCAGAATGAGGAAGGGCAGAGATAATTTCATTTGGCTAAGTACTACCCAGTAATGACTCAGAAAGCAAACAATAAAACAGAGAAATTGCAGGCAAATTGAAGCTTTGCTTCAATTTGCCTGCAATTTCTGAGACTCACCTGAGACTCACCACAGTCCTTTGATGAACAGGAAGGAGTCATTGAAATTAATTTGCTGTACGAAACAAAGAGATTGCTCAGTAAGTGGGCGGACGGAGAAATGGTGGGACAAAGCAGCAACAAAGAGATGGACAGAGTCGCAGAGGCAGAGGAAGACAGACATAAGTCCCTGGAAAGATGGAGAGCTGAAGGAGAGGTTGTTGACTGAATAGAAAGTGAGCCTGAAAGCAGCAGCATATGGTCCCCCAAGTATCACTGAAATGGATTTTTAGATTGGGATGCTCTTAGGTGCTCATAATGTGGACGCATATAGGCAAGGAAACAGAATGCCACCCTCTTGCGTCTTAGTTAAGGCTATTTTTAAACTAAAGGATACTTTTAAACTGCCCGATCTGCATCTGGAAATAGACAAAAACAACTTTCTATGGATTTCTTGTACTTATAAGGATGCATGTGTTGTCTCATTTAGAGCTAATTCCATTCCATTAGGAACATATTCACTCTCTTAGTCTTCTGCATTTATAATTCTGGGGGTAAAAGAAAAGAGAGCTTAAAACTGGAATAATAAGTGCAGATGATTAGTTTTGAGTATGCATCTGTCCAGAAAAAATGTAAATGTAAAACTGCAGGTTTACTTTTATTAATTTATTCATTTATACTAACATTTGTTTAAAGCCAGCCAAATACTACCTTCTCTGATTTAAAAATTCTTACCTTTTATTTTTTCCCCTAATCTCCATATTATTTAACTGCTGTCATCATGTTTCCCTATGGAAATCATATTGTTAAGGTGAATTCTCCAACATTGCCTTCTTGCACGCTTTTTAATCAATTTACTTCCACAAGGCCCAGTGTTGTAGTCTGTAGAGCAATGTGTCTTCTTCAGGTCTAATTCTTTTCTCCTTCTTTTCCCTTTTGTCCCTCTTGCTTCTTCTCTGAGTTTACCAGGTGTGCGCTCTCTCTTTGCAAGTCTTTGGACCTTTTAAAAACATTTTGAATACAATTGTCAAATATTTTTTGATATTTTATTTAAAACTGAGCCCTTATCTCTTCATTTCACAATAACTGTTTCTCAGAGATGCTTGGGCACATTTCTGGTTGCTTATCATAGTGACGATGCTGTTTGGCTTTGTTAAGGACTCTGGAGACGACAGGGAAGATAATATTGGAAGAAGACAAACAAATCTTTACTTGTCATTGTAATTGTACATTCTAGGGAAATTTGTTCTCTGCATTTAACCCATCCATAGGGAGCAGTGGGTAGCTCTTTACAGGGCCCACCGAGCAATCTGGGGCTCAGGGTCTTGCTCAGGGACTCATAGCAACAGACTGGGGTGATTGAACCGGGTACTTGTAACTTTCTCAGAGCGCAAGCGCCCTGCTCTAACCACTAACCGAATTACTTAAAACCGAATCAAGCTGAATTTAAACATCCCTTGGATCCCCTCCCCCCATTATTATTAGCTGTAATGCTACACGGATTCAGCAGGTTTCTTCCTCACATTTGATCCGTTGTGTTAGAGGAGAGACTTTCCAACCTTTCTACTAATAGAGCTCTCTTTCCACTCATTTTGAGGCCTCTACATTTCCACCAACGTTTAAGCTGCTCTACGTTGGGTTTTCTCCATTAAAGCATGTTGAAATGAAGGATGGCGTCATCTATCAAAATGTATGGTTTTGCAGTTGTTTGTGCTCAGCTTGTCCGACCATCTGGGAAATCTGGGCTGTCTCCAGGCAAACGTGACGTCATTTGAGAAATGTCCCATTAAGGTATAGCAATTACCCCCACCCTCCTGTAAGCTGTCCCTTATTCTATAGGGTAGTTCACGCGTGACGTCAGCGCTACATCCGGGTCCCGCGAGTAGGCAAAAAACAGTACTGTTCTCGTCTACTACATGACAAAACGGGTGATTTAGAGCGTACTTTTAGTTCGTTTACTTTTGGAATCTAAGCAATGTCTACGACTTGTTGTGCTCCCGGTTGCACAGAGAGGCATTCCAAATCGTTGGATGTACGTTTCTGTCGTTTACAGAAGGAGGAAGGACGAAGAAAGAAATGGATATTTTCAATGAAAAGAGCGCAGGCAGACACTCCCAATGGACTGGTATCATACTTCGACAGAATTTGCACTCTACACTTCATCTCCAGTAAATACAACTTAATTCTGCTCTAGTCATTGTTCTGCTTAAATAGCGGCGGAGGGGAGGTGGCGATCGCTACACGGGCCGGAGAAGCGGTAGCAGCAGCCGCTTCCTGCTGCTCCAGACAGCGGCGGCTGCTGCTGCCGCTTCTTCGGCCCGTGTAGCGATCGCCACCTCCCCTCCGCCCGTTCACGGGCGCTAGTACTTCTGTGTTTACTCTGCAATGTCGCCGATACCCCCACCCATTTTAACAAGACAAAAACACCAAAATAATCCGTAGTAAACAATGTTTTTTTTTAACCTACCGGGCGGGTCTTCCTCTCTGCTGAGACGCGGTCTGTGTCCGACGCCGCTTTCTGCTGTTACAAACATGTCTGAACATCCATCCATCCATCCATCCATTTTCTGACCCGCTTAATCCCTCATGGCATTGCGGGTGTTGCTGGAGCCTTTTTCCCCGATATAAAATAATTGTAGCCGTCCAGTGGTTTCAGGGGCTTTCGTGCTCTCTCGTGTGTACTGGCCTGTGTGTTTATAAGGCAGCTGTATGTTGCGACACGGAACCCTTGGCTAGCATTTCACAGACTCGCTCCGTCCCTTCAGGCTTTTGCTGTGTGGATCTGGCAATCTGATACCATCAACCATCAACTTACTCTTAAAACGATCTTGTGATACGTTATCTAAAGAAGAAAAATACGTGGAGAACTCGTCGGTTTCTCTGTTTGCGTCTGCCATTGTGTTCGCCTTTTGCCAACCAGTCCGCCGCGCATGCGCGAAAAACCCAGATGAAAACAATAGCAGTGAACTACCCCATAGGTGCCGAGTTGGCAGCCCTAGTCCTCAACCCCATTCTCTATTCAGTATACACTCTTGGCTGCTCCCTCATTTTCTGTGAGATCATCATAGTTAAGTTTGCTGATGACACCACTGTAGGTCTGATTTCTGATAATAATGAGTGTTGATGTACAGAGAGGAGGTCCAGTACTTGCCACTGTGGTGCTGGAAAAATAAAATCATCTTCTTGAAGTCAAAAGGAGTAACTATGGACAAAATATCTAAGGACACAACACACATCCCTCCCAATACATGGTGGGGAAGTTGAAAGAGTTGATAACTACATGTTCCGGCGTGTCCACATCTAACACCAGGTGTGGAAAACCCAACAAAGACTTTCCTCAGGTCAGTGGTAGATAGCCATCTCGTGTATTGGCGCACTGTGTGGTTCTCCAGCTGCTCTCAGAAGAACAGGAAGAACCTGCAGTGGGTGGTGAGGTTGTGGTGAGGTCAGGAGAATACATTACTAGATCACGGTGTCCCTCTGTTGGACATTTACACCTGCAGGCTCCAAAAGAAAGCCGGCACCGCTGCAACGGATTCCACTCACTCTCCACACAATCCTTTCTCTCCACTACTATCTAGTAAAAGTTTCAGGTCTTAAAAAAACAAATCCAACTCACACAAAACCAGTTTCTATTTAACAATGGTCCAATAAATCACTTAAAGACACATAGTAAAAGTAGTTTTTACTAGCAAAGTGAGACTTTAATGTAAAGTGAGGACTTTTTTTTGGTCCACACTTTATTCTGGGATAGGGGTTAGGTTTAGCTCTAATGTGTCAATTATGTTAAGGGTTAGGGTTAAGTACTGGTAAAGGTTGGGGTTAGGCCATAGAAAGGCTTGGAAATTAACAAAAGTCAATGGAAGTCAAGGCACGGTCCTCACTTTACACTTTAAACAATGATGTGTGCATGTATGCGTGTGTACACAGACAGACAGAGAGAGATGGATGGATAGATGGATGAATTTTATAACTTTCTTCCCAAAGTTGTCGGTTCATAAGATGTAGTTTTAAACATCTATATTTAAATGGCCCACTGTAGCACAACAACATTGGACAATGCCTCATGAGGCTGAAAATATTTACTCTGAAATACATCAGGGCTTTTGAGAGTAAATCGTTTCAATTTTCCATAATTTGCTGCTGTTCAGTTGAAACATTCTCTTAGTCATTGTATAAGAACAGATACACGGACATGTGACGTAAGATATTGTCTTCTCTGTTTTGTTTGTTGCTTTTTCCTCGATGTTTTTCACTTGACTGAACTTTATTTAACTGTTTTCCGTTCTTCATGGATGGAGTGCATGCAGAGTAAAAAAATTAAAATAAAACTACCAAAATACACGGCTGCTCAGTGAATCAGTCATTCAAAATAATAAAAGAGCGTCTAAAAATATCTTACTGAACAAGTTAAAAATAAAACTTGGACATGTGTAGAGACTCAAGCACAGAACACCCTAGGTAGACACGCAGATCTGAAATACAGTGAATGACTGTGGGCAGAAGTTACATAACTCAGAAATGGAAACACATTCTTACATCACATTCCTTCTGAATCACTCCTTAGCAAGCCCATTCAGTTGCAAGCACTCATTGATTCTGTTATCAACAAACAAACACACACACACTCCCTCTCACGTGCACGCGCATACACACACACACACATCGTACACAAATACACAAGAGAATGTAAAAGGAATGGATGAAGCTGACAGTGGAATCACTTCCGTTTAGCTCACTCAGTTTCTATCTCTTGTGCTTCCTTTACTGAAATAAACACACATAGTGGACACCAGCAATGGCTGGCATGGAAATAAGTTGATAGACTATTGGTTGTGTTCACCCTAAGAAAGAATACAGTTACAAAGTATGACCTCCAATAAACTTGCCGATGTAAGTTTGTATTTTTATTTTGCCAGTAGGAGTACATCATTTACCATTTAACATTTCAGCATTTTCTTTTAGACACTAACAAAGTGTTGAGCAGTTTATCCATCATGGGAACATATTATGCTTTTAATGCCTTCCTTTTAATATTTAAATCATTCAGATGTGATCTACATAAAGTTTTTATTGTTGCCCAACAGTTCGTCTTTTAAAGTTTGTTTGTTTTGAGAGCAACTCGTTTTGGTGTGGTCCCTTTAAATTTAAAAGCGGCACTTCAAATTTTTGTTGTATGCAGTAAGACAGAGTAATGAATTTTGTAGGCTAAGCCACCCAACAACCAAACATTTTCAATAATAAACTTATAGCTTTAGCATCCTTCAGCTTGGACTACAAAATCGCTGCGAGAAATATTAAAATGGCAGATTCGCAAAATTGGTTTGCCGGAAATCTAAGACCTTGTTTAGCAGCTCCATAGCAAATACTCTGAGGCAATGGTTCAAAAAACAGAATTGTGATTGGTTGGGAGGATGCAATGATTCTTATATTAACCTACATGGCTAGAATGCAAAAGGAAGGAAAACTGTTCTTCTATTGAACTTTAAAAAAAAAAAAACAGAATAGAGAAAAATGCACTCCTAGAGACTCCAGGTACACAACAAAATGTATTTAAAAATATATTTAAGGGCTAAAAAAAAGTGGATTTTGCATAATATATCCCCTTTAAAAGTCACTAAAAGCTAAAGAATGTAACTATTCTTTAGCTTTGGAGTGTGTGTAGTTTTTCTGATCACTACATGGTAGAAGGCAGCAGGAGAACCGGTTAGGACAGCCACTGCTGGAAAAAAAGGAAAAAAATACCTTCACTGTTTTCCCACTTGTAAAAAGTCAGTTGACCTTCAGTGCCATGTTCTGTTGTCTTTCCTATTTTTAAACTTGGCCTAGATAAGAGACTCATTCCAAAATTAGGAGATAATTTTGGCATGAACAAACTTATATTTTGTAACTTCCTGACAAGCATTAAAAAACACAATAGACCCTCAAATACTTTGATTCAACAAACTCAAGTGTGAAACTACCACCTTTTATGAGATATTTTACAGTATTTGTCCTTCTTCATGTATAGTGCAACCTTGTTATGAACACTCCGGAAGTATGTTTATTTAAAAAAGTGATTCTAAACCCAAAGCTCTAGAATACATTCTAAATAACACAAGAATGTCTTATTCACATTGAATAATCATTTACCTTCTTACGTATTTTGACTTCAATAAATTAAACCAATTTTTAAATCTACCTTGCCAGAATATTTAAAGGACAACAGATTAAACCCCCATGATCTTAGAAAGTCATTGAAAAAAATATATAGTAAAAGGACCAAAAGCAGAATAACAGGGTTCTTCATACAAACAATGTTGAATGGAAAAATTATTTAGATTGAAGGTCATTCATTACATGTTAGAATTACAATAGGAAGGTTGAAAATCTGTGCTAATGTTCATTTTTTTTGAAGATACAGAAGCTAACTGTGTAGTGTAACTTCACTATTAATGTTTAGGACAGACTGAGTTATCTCATTAAATCATTTAAAAAAAGCTTTTGGTGGTGGCATGTGGTGTAGTGGTGAAGCCGTTGGAGAATGTCCTTGTTGTGGCCGTCCAGGGTTGGAGGCCTTTGTTGCATGTCTTATCTCTTCTCTCTCTGCTAATTTTCTGTCTGAAATACGATGAACAGAGATTACTGGGGCCTCAAAGTCTCAAACAGAGATAAAAGTATTTGAATTAATTAGCATTATCCTGATAATAAATAATTTGTATTGCTGTGATAATGATATTTAATATAACAAGAGTCATGTTGAATTGAGTGATTTATTCTACCAGCAGTGAAAACATTGGGAAAATATGAAAAATAAAATAAAAGAGAGTTTTGACTAGGGCTGGAAGATATAGACAAAAAGCATATCAATATAATAGAAATCATTTTGATCCATATCGATAATTATCAACAAATTCAGAACATACATTTTAAAACTGCAAGCTTTAAAAAAAAGAAAAGGGAATGAGTACTCTCTGAAGTATTTGAAGGGGATAGAGCTTGGTGACGGAGTTTGTGATTGGTTGGGAGGATGCAATGATTGTTATATTAACCTACATGGCTAGAATGCAAAAGGAAGGAAAACTGTTCTTCTATTGAACTTTTTATTGACCCTTTTTTGTCTCATTGATATATGTCCTCTGCAGCTTCTGCAGCCAAGGATCGGAACGCCAAGGTCCCCGCCCTCAACTGTGTTGTGCAATTATACACTGTTTAAAGTTATTTAATGTTTATTAAATAAACCTCTGTCTGTTAAGTATTGTCTGATGATGATCAGCTCTTAAACTGATATCAAGACAATGGTTAAAAGGGATGAATTCGAGCACTAGCCATCTTTTAACAGCAAAACCTGCACACACATGGAATACAGGAGTGACAACTTATTTTCAAGTCCAAGAATTTAATAACAGAAATAAAATTAACATCCAGAGAACATCACAATGCAATGCTGTTTACCTGAATTAACACAATATTTCGATTAACAAATCCTCTCTACTAGGCTAGTGAAACTTAACTAATCTACTAAGCAAAATGAAGGTAAAAAGAAGCTAAGCTAAGGAAATATTTACATGCAAAACAAACAAAAGACAAAACAAAGTGGTTGGTCATAATCAAAATACTTCAGTGAATCCTTGTTCACTGAAGATCTGATTCCAAAAAGCATGAAGTGGAAATAATTCTGGTGTATGCTGTATAAGTTGCTGTTTATGTAGAGTTTTATTGACTTAAGGATTGGAAAGGATGATAATATTAGACATTAATTTACTTATTCTGGATATTTTATCAACTACTTGCGTTGTGTGAATTTTGGTGGCCAATCAAAAGGGCTTAAGGTTTTTCCTTACCAGTGAAACATTTAAAAAGCACACTGTGAACTTTTTTAGACTTTAAGTAGTTGCTTCTATGCTTCTTTCAGGTGATTGCTTGAGTATTGCAACACCCACTGGTGCACATCCTGAAGGCAAGAAAGTGTCAGAATGTGCATTTCTGTCATTTTCGGGTTGATTTTAAACTTAGTGTATTGTGACGTGATACAGCAGAGATTTTCTGTACATTAATCATTCACTTAGAGCAGTGCTGCTCAATTATTTTTTGTCACGCCCTCCCAACCCCCCCCCCCTCTAAATAAAAAACACCCCTCACTGTCTGTCGTGACTATAAATAGTATGATTTGTCCATACAAATCTTATGAGACTAATACAAATTGTGTTAGGTGTACTTATAATTTAAGTAGGCTACACCTCTGCATAACATTGTATCCTTGTTACTATTAAAGAAAATAAAAAAAATATAGATATTCTTACAACAAAAAGCAACTTTATTAACATTGTTTTTAGTATCTAAAAAGAAAAAATCTAGTGTCAACGTGCTTGCAATTTGCTAAATAAAAAAATAAACTATATTTCTCTGTCATTTCATACTTGTAAATATGTTCATACTGAGAAATTTACAAAAATGTAGATCCTCACATAGGGAGTTTGTCATATCACAACGTACATTGTAGCAGACCACTAGAGGGCTCCACTCACACCCATATGATGGGATGTTTTGATTAAAAAATGTGTGTTTTGTTGGTGTTTATTATCACAATGTGTACCGTTACTCACTTTAGTTGGAGTCAGGTAAACGAGGTGATCAAGCCTAGCTCCAGTGTCGTTTTTCTAACTCCTCCACAACATAAGCAATAAAGTATCTGTTGCTGTCAGTTGCTTCATCGAATTGTAAGGCAAAACGTTAGCCTTTGAGTTTCTCAACCAGCTGTTCTTAAAGATCGTTAGCAATGTAATTTATATGTTGGACGACAGTATCGTTGGACAGAGGGATAGTTTTTATTTTTGGGCCACTTGCGTCATCCAGAAAGTGCTCGCTGGTTTATTGAAGTAGTTCACAAAGTAGGATGAATGTTGGCTATATTCAGCGCATTTACACTGAAAAACTCAAGAGACTTATCAGTGCATTTTTAGCGCATTTTTAGACACAGTACACACACGGACTTTCCTTGTTTCCCGCTACAGTCACAGTGAAGCCAAACACTGCATACATTTCGTCATATTTCCTTGTCTTAAGGTTCGGGGGACAGTCGTTTGTCTCATTATCTCTGTCTCTCTCTGCCTTTCTTTTCATCCCTGTTAAATGTGTTTCCATGGTGTCGCTTGAGCGTTTGTTCTCTGCACTTCATATCTACTGCTCTGTACTGTGTGTACGCAAAAAAAAAAAAAAAAAAAAAAAAAAAAACTTACACAAACACTATAGAGCAAATAATCCCAGTGTGCACTCTGACAATGAGTGCGCCACACTGTCACCTACAGTAGTGGATGTGCAATTACACTTAAACTAGCATGGGAAAAATCAGTGCTCCCCGGGGTCAGACGCCCCCTTCCCTCTACTCCCCCCAAAGTGGCGCCCACCACTATTTCAGAAATACTGACTTACAGCTATCTAGCCTCTCACCAAGCAGTCAGTGGGAAATCTGTCATAAACTGTTAATTTTAACTTCAAAGACATCTTTCATAACTTTTTGTAGGTTTTTGCAGAGATTATGCTGGAAACCTGTTAGAGCTTCACTCAGACATATGTCTTTCACCAACAAACTGTGTACTACTTAAAGATGTCCAGTCTGACATTAGGCCTGCTGCTGTTTATCTAGTCATCTCATTTGGCTAATGGAGACAGGATACGCTTTCACCATCGTCTTAGCCCATTTTCATGGCCCTATTTGCCCTCTTTTCCAATACAAATGGTGTCAAGCTATCGGAAAAAAAATCACCTGCTGGTTTTCAATTTACACCCAACAGGACACCAAGTCTAACGCTAATAGAATTATGATCTATGTTTATAATGGCAGAAGTCATTCTGTATAGCGGATTTGGTTGTTTGTTCCTTCATGCTGCAGTGTGCTACTTACATCAATGGCTTTTCCAAGCGGCTTCCCAGGGAGCCGACTATTTCGCCCAATGTACAGAAAGCCTGGCCCAGGAAGTCCTGCATGTGGGAAAGCACGAGAAGCATAGCAATGAGTTGCAAAGAGAAAGATTAATTATGATGTTATTCATATCTATTATTCATATTTTGTATATAAATGTATTGACGTCGCCAAGCATATGCAGAAGAGCCCTTAAGCAACGTTCCCTCAAAACTCTCTAATGCAAAATTGATGCCCCCCTCATCTCTAAATGATTTCTACAGCCAGTCAACGCGGAGAAAGGCAGCTGCAAATAAAGCAATTTGCAAATATTGTGACAACTGTTTACAATTTCAGCTTCTGCTCAAAACATGAAAGGATGCTTTCAACTTTTTAGCTGTTATTAATTGTTAGAAACTTGTAAACTTGCAAACATGTCGTAAAGAAACACTTTTGTCCTCCTATGCTATTCAAGTTCTAACTGACTGGCAGGTTTGTTAATCTGTTTTTTTCTCCTGTTGTCGCAATGCTTTTCAGCTACCCTTAGGCCTTTTGAAAGTCTGCTCATTTACTCTGTGAATATGGTCACACATAAAGACATACATTTGTAGGTTGAGCAGCAGAGATTAGGATGTGGGTTTCCCTATGAAAAATTTGCTATATCCTCTTGCCAATGCCAAACCACTTTTGGTGGAGGTTTAGTGATGGGGTGTGGTGTGGTGTGTGTGTGCGTGTGTGTGTGTGTGTGTGTGTGTGTGGTGGTGGTGGGGGGGGTCTCTCTGGACAAAATCAGGCTGGCCATCATCACAGACAATCTCAATCGAGATTAGATTCTGATCCCTGCAGCAATCCCATATCTCCACTATTACTGACAGAACTCTATCTTCTCAGATGCCTATGCTTGCCCACACAGAGCAGACTATATCAGGGACTACCAAATGCATGGAATAAATTACTAAATGAACTTCAGATTCTGCCTCTTGTTAGTTTGAATAAGTGCATAACAGTTGCAGTCCACCTCATTTATGTGCAAGTGTTATTTCTTTTTTAACATACTAATGTTATTAATCCCTTGGTGCTGATTGTAATGTATTCTGTTGCTGCCCTTTTGACCAGTTCTCGTACGTAATGGGCGCCTTTAACCTGGTTAAATAAAGGTTGTAAATAAATCAACCTGCAGAATCTGGGAGTGGACAGGATTGAATGGCTTGCACTCCTGAACTCAACCCTGTTGAACACTTATGGGATCATCTTGGGCGTGCTGTTCCTGCCAGTGACCACCACACTGGCAGACTTGGGACAGCTCCTGGTTGAAGAATGGGACGCCGTTCCACAGCAATGTGAGACCAAGCTGGTGACCATGAGGGGATGATACCAGGCGCTTGTGGCTATGTAATAGGCCAGTGTGTGTTAAATCAAGATACTTTATTGCCATAAAAATGTACAACATGCAAACGTGTACAAATGCAACTTGGACTGAAGGGTCAGAGAAACAAAAACAAAATACACTAAAATCAATAAGAATACACTCTTAAATAATTAATTTGTCCAATTTCTTCAAAACATTAATCATCCAATCCAATAAAGACCAAAAAAGAGTCAACAACAAAATAAGCAGTTTGGCATTAGCAGGGAGGCGTTGGCAAGTTTAATGGGTGCAACACACATACTTAACTCGCTGCTCAATCCATGAACACTTTTCTCTAACAATTGTGGCATTATTTAAAGGGAAAAAACAGGTTTTGAATATAATGACATTCATTGGTAAGATGCATCGCCACAACAACAAAAAATAGACCGAACACAATCTTTCTTATTGTGTGCTTAATGTATTTGTGCTTGACTTGTTCAGTCAAGGCACATTTTTAGAGATTAATTATAACAAGCATTTTTTTAATCAATAAAGTAGCTTTTACTAGAAAGAAATTAAAAAAGCTATTAAAAACGTAGGCTAAATCTTCATGCAATTTTTTTATTCAGGATACACACTTTCCCGTTGTAAAAAGATACTGCTTCACATGCATGAGTTTTTGAACAAAAATATAAATTAAGAGCGTAAAGAACAACCATCCTCACTGTACAATGCAGCTGAGATGCACAGGAATCATTATCGCATTCCGCTATCGTTAAACGCAAGAAGAGATTTGAAGCATGAAGGAATTTACACAGCTAGCACTCTGCAATAAAACAACACAATCTTTTTTTCATCTACCAAGCAAAAATAATAAGATTTAATCGCAGTACTGAACAACCTTTCTTCTTCTTTTAACAATGTATCAAAAAGGTGTAAAGAACATATTTGCCTAGCCTGTATTATTGGCACATACAGATATATTTCCATATTTAATGCTTTTTATCTTTGAGAGGATCAAAGGGTTGCATTATATCTTACAATCTGCAGTGAGGCATTAAATAACCTCATAAACACTTATTGATTTCAAAACGGTATTCTGAACATGAATCAGATGTTGTAGCATGATGATTTATTGAGAATTTTAAACTGCAGTTATGTTTTTAAAAGATGTCTTTTAGAATAGATGTTTATGTTTAGAAGACTATAGCTGATTGCACTTTACATCTGTGATCACTTTATATCAGAGAATTTGCAAAGACATATATCAGTGAGTGAGCTTTAACACTTTCAAATTGTTTTAAAGGGAACATATGAGTTCTTCGATTTCCATTTAAATCGTTTAATTGAGGTCTATGTACAGTGGAACTGCAGTGCTTTGGTCTGAATTTCCAGTTATTGTTGCCCTACAGCCTGTCTTTTGCCCCTGTTCTTAGGTGCATCTAAGAGTAACTTAGGCTACCAGGCTTCTCAGCCTGGAAGAGATTTACCTGCCTGCAACAAGTCTCTGTGCTTTCCTTTCAATAAACCTTTTAAAGTGCAATACAGATTGAATATTGGGTTTTCTGTCTGTATGCTCATAATACAAAGAAGAAATATAGAAAATGATCCTTTGTGATTAAAATATTGACTGTTACTAGATGACCTACTAACAAATGAGAAAATAAACAATTCCTTTAAGCAAAGTGCAAACCACAGTTCTGTGGCCTGCATAAGGAAGTCTGATGTTATAGTGAGCCACAGTTGTATAGACCAAAAATGTCTTGTTGATGTCAGATGAGAAACACCACAGCAGCTAAAAAAAGGCCTTGATAACACCTGTAGTATGGAGAATATCATCTCTGCACACACACCACACTGAACTTTAAATCAGAAGGGCTAGAGTGGCAGAAAATCACACCAGTTCCCACTTTAAACTGGTGGTGACTTAGTTTCAGCTTTTTAGCAAGTAACCTAAACGCTGGAAACTGAGGCTACAATTCACACAGGTTGACCAAAATGAACCACTAACACACTGGAAATGCGCTCTCTGGTTTAATGAGTCAATTTAAGCGGCGGCCTTTAGATGAGAGGCTCACAATTTGCAGTAAACATCATGGAAACATCCTGCATCGGATTATTGGTTCAGACTGGTGGTGATGGTGTTATGTTTTGCTGAATGTTTCTTAACACCATTTGAGAACATTAAGACAATTCTGAGGACAAAAAGGGTCCAACACAATACTACCAAGGCATACCGAATAAAGTGGCCAGTGAGTCTGCATGCAAATAAAGTATACTTGCTTTAAGGGGACTGATGAGAGTGCTATCAGCTAAAATTACAACAAAAGGCAATGTTGCATCCGCCCCACATAATGCACAGCATAAATTACATGGGCTTATAAGATATTTTCACTTCTTAATAAAGGGGCACAATGTAGGGAGCACCATTTTAATCGTTAATGTTCAACTATAGTTTTGCCTTTCACTTCTAAGCCCAACTAAATCAGAGACTTGTGAACTTGCTGCAGGGTATTGACAAGAAAGGAGACAGTTTAGGAATGGGGAGCAGCAAGAAGAGAAAAGCATTGAAAGGAGTGTTTACTACATGCCCTGAACTATGTGTCCGTGCACTGATACTCAGGCCTCCACAACCAGATTGTGCTGCATGTGTGTGTGTGTGTGTGTGTGTGTGTGTGTGTGTGTGTGTGTGTGTGTGTGTGTGTGTGTGTAAAAGTCCTTGACAAATGAGTTATGTTGAGTCCAGCGGGCAGAAAGCAGCTCCAAACATCTTTGCTGGTGCTGAGTGCAAAAAAGGAGATGGCAAAAACACTCTGGCCTTTCCTCATGAAGCGTGCTGCGAGCTAACTAGCAGCCCCAGCCAATCGGCCACAATGCTTTACAAGATTGAGGACTACAAGTTGGGGCAACTTACATTAACTGGTGCAATGATGGCAGCAAGAAAAAAAGATTCAAAACCTTCTACAGCTAATTGAGGTGTAATTTAAATTCCCCTAGAGAACATGCATCTGTCTTTATCCATCCTCTGAAATCTATGGCACTTAGTCTGAAGTAAACAAGCAGTTCTAGGTTTTTAAACTTTTTGGCAATCAAGCCATGAGCAAAAAATCAGACTAAAGTGTAAATCACAAAGATATTTGAGACTTCTTCAAAATGAACATTGGTTGTCTAACTTGGATCTGCAGTGAACCAGGATTCACTGAATCATTCTGATGATGGTTCTCAATCATTTTTTGTTTGATATATACACTGAACAAAAATATAAACACAACACTTTTGGTTTTGCTCCCATTTTTTATGAGATCTAAAACTTTTTCCACATACACAATATCACTATTTCCCTCAAATATTGTTCACAAACCAGTCTAAATCTGTGATAGTGAGCACTTCTCCTTTGCTGAGATAATCCATACCAACTCACAGGTGTGCCATATCGAGATGCTGATTAGACACCTTGATTAGTGCACAGGTGTGCCTTAGACTGGTTTCCAGTCCAGTCTGTTGTCCAGACAGGTATTTATACTCCACCTCCACTTCTTCTCCCAGTATGGCAATCATATCAGTCCAATTCCTATTTCTCATGACATCTACAACCATCTCCTTTGTTTTATCTACATTCAGAATGAGATGGTTGTTTCCACACCATGCCACAAAGCAGCCCACCTGTTCTCAGCTTCCTGTCAATCTCTGATGAATCTAACGACAGCAGTCATCTCAGTATTTCTGCAAATGACAGGAGTCTGTCTTGTATCAGAAGTCTGAGGTGTAAAGAGTGGAAAGGAATGAGAGAGCACCATCCCCTGTGGTGCTCCTGTGCTGCTGACCACCTGGTTACACACACAGTCCTTCAGTCTCACACACTGTGGTCTGTTTGTCAGGTATCTCTGAGTCAAGCGAATGTTGATGCCTCCAGCTGAGTCTTCTGGAGGTTCTGACAAATCAGACTTAATTGTGTTAAATGCACAGGAGAAATCCTCAGAGTGCTGTCTGCCTTGTCCAAATGACAAGTGTATGATGGCCTCTTCAAATCCAACCACACGGTGATAAGCAAACACCTGGGGGTCCTGATAGCTGCTTATTTGCTTACTCAGGTGTGTCAACAAGAGTGCCACTTTAAAGATGCGGGAAGTCAGGGCAACAGGTCTAGTGATTGAGGACCGATGAGTGAGTTTTATTTGCTACCGGAACAACGCAGGAGGTCTTCCACAACACTGGAAAACTTCTCCTTGGACAGACCAAGGTTGATAGGTGCTGTAGAATCCCAGAGAGCTGCTCTGCACAGGCCTTCAGGACTCAGTAGACACCATCTGGACTTTCAGCCTTATACTGGTTCAGTCCCTCCAGCTGCTTCTTTACTTGAGGGGCAGAGGGGTCCATGGCTGAGGTGGAAGATAAAACATCTGAGGTGTGACAGTGAAGTTTTGTGTCAAAGAAGATTGTGATGACTGTTTGGCTGGTGCAAGGAGTGGAGGATGCTGAGCTTTGTCCTGAACTGGACCTATTGAAGCATTAACAGGTGTGGTGGATGCCTGCTGGAGAAGAAACAGCTCTAAGTCAGCTCAAACAGAAAGTTTGGGAAACGTATTGATTTGTCACAAGAAATGTAGGAGATTGGTGCATCCGACTATGAAGGATAAAATAGCCGTGGACAGTCCCTGCGGCTCACAGTGTGCACAGAGTACAACCGATCAGACCCGGCTGCAAAAGCAAATTATAGGGGGACCTTTCTTTTTTTCAGGGGTGCTCACTTGTTTAGAAAACATTTTATTTGCTTTAGGCTGAACAGTGGGTCTGTGACCCCCTACAGTTGTTCCAAAAAATCTCAATAAAGTACCAAACATCTAAGAAATGTGTTGCCAATATGGCTTCTTTTGAACATGTTGGGCTGGAAAAATAGCTTTGGGTGGGTTGTTAAAATGTATGCTGCTTTTCACATTTAGGGAATTTTTTTTTTAGAAAGAAATAATATGACAATTACATCAAAATAGTTGTCATTATGTGGCAGAAAAGTAAAAACTTCTATTTTTTAATAAAATGCCATCTCCTTGGCCTAATTGTATTAGTTAATTTATTACAAAATGTGTGGTATTTGTGGAGCTTGATATAATCAATGATTAATAGTCTCTGGTAAATCAAGTGTCACTTTGAAGTGGTCAAATGCAAATGCCCCAGATAGGCTGAGACCTACTGACCAACTTCAAAATGTTTCATGGAGAGAGAAATTTTATATTAAGGTAGATTTACAACTCATGCTGGGAGGCTATTGATAAAACATTCAGCGCTTGCTATGACAACATGATTGGGAATGTGATCTTGTGTGTGCAGATTATTTGCTTGTCTGATTGCACATTTTGTGGGGAGCTTTGGGCTGATATCCTGAGATTTGAGCTGTTTTTTTTTTTTTTTTTTTGCTTTTGTTTTTTTAGTTGGACGGGTTTAACGCTCTGTTTGGGCTGGAAACGGTCAGATCTGGCAACACTGTGTAGTGCTGTGTTCATTAAATTAACTCAAAAGTCAAGAATAAGTATAAACAGATGCTTTGATTAACATAAGCACTGATGTCAGGCTAAACACTGACTGAAGTAAATATACTAGGAGAGGTAACTACAGCAGCTAAAGAGCACCAGGAACAGAACAAAGCAGTGTTCCCTTCAAGCAACCCAAGTTTCTTTGATTTGGCAGACTGTTTTGGTTCTGTTCCTCGTCGCCCATGGCTGCCGTAGCTCCCAGTGTGAATGTTTGCTTCAATGCTGACGTTCCCAACAGAAATTAATGCCCCTGCTTCCTGCTCGCTCTCATTTGCTCAGTTGCTACTTCTTGTATATAGAAATAAGTCTGAATATCCATGCCGCACTAGCAATGGTGACCACAGTCGACTCCAAGTAGGCTTTGAATGTAGTAACCCCACCGCCTACCCAACCCTCTCAGCAATTGGCTAGCAGAAAGTTGACCACTCTGAGGTAAAAAAAAAAACAAAACCCGAATAACAGCTTCCAGACCAGGGCGGGGTAAAATTCTGGTTACACATTATTCAGTGTAAATAAATAACACCTGATATGTGAGATTTCCAGTATGAGGAATGTCTGTGATTTCAGACTTGATACCATGCTACTCCGCACAGCCCACCCACAACATGTAAATTCTCAATGGATGGACGGATGTTTTGAGATCATTTCTTACCCACAAGAACAATCACACACAGGACACAGGTAAAATGCAAAAGATTAATTTACAAGGATAATGTCACCTTCTAAGCTGAACTTGAAAGGGTTCTGAATCTGTGTGTTCAGCAGCGCCTGAAAGGGTGCAGCAGCTGTTGAAGGAAGCCAGGAGTTCAACCTAACATAAATGTAAGATGACTGGAGGATGGCTTACTGTTCCAGGGTTTGCAGAAGTCATGAGGATTATGGTGGCTAGTTTTGGAGGTGAGACAATGGAGCAGTTCTTGTCTCTCAGGAGAAATTCATGGAGGGTTGTACACAGACTGGGCAGAGTTTTTACACTAGATGTACTTTCCCATGCTACTGGGATTTGAACCACAGTCCCACATATCAAAGACACAGTCTTTGCCCTCTACACCACAGAGGGACTATAATCTTAGCAGAACAGATGTGCAAATTTGTACTATACTTATTCTATACTTCAGTGCATTTTTATTCAAAAAGAAAGTATAAACCATGTGGATAAGAACAGTTATTATGTTAAAATCTATGCAAGCATGGAAAGAAGGAAGCTGACAGATGGCTGTTTTAGCCACATTAGATGCAACAGTGCAGACAGCAGACATAGACAGCTTCCTATTATTGTAAGGACACTGCCAACAAAAATAAACCCAAGTGCTGGGACCTGGGTTCCTTGGATGCCAGCAGAGACTGTTGCAGCCAGTAACAGAACATTTGGCATCTTTTGACAAAGCCTGAGGGATTTCAGATTTAGCAAGCATAGTTCCAGCAAAGAGAGACTGATGGATTATCCCAGCTAGATTTGTGTGATTGCATGCTGCACAATGCGTTAGGTGTGCCCAAAAGCACAGTTGTAAGAGGATGATGTGAACAACAAAATTGATCAAGAAGCTGTAACACAAACAAGGCTTTTAAAGCACTCTATGGCTGTCTGTGCTCTTTGTAACTTTGCCATTTAAATTGGCACGAGTGGTAAATTTGCACACAAAAAAAATAAATAAAAGTTGTTAGGATAATCAAGATAAAATTTACCAGCTGAAATACAAATTGGAGTAAAAGCTAGACTTCGTTCACCATGTGAGAAGTGCATCTGAAGTGAATGTTAAAGCTGCCACGCCAAAGTATTCACACCATGGATCTTATTTCAAACTTTGATATATTACAATTGCTAGCTTTAATGTATTTTATTGGGATTTTATCCAAGTGACATTAAGCATAACTGTGTTGTGTTCAAGAATGAAGCCTTCCTGAGTTAATACTTTGCAGACGCTTCTCTGGCTATAGTCACATAGGTAAGTTTTGCTGTATAATGACTAAATGTGCAGTCAGAGCTTCATGACATGATTTAGATTAAAGCACACTTTCCATCCAATCTAAACAGTTATTTGGGGTATGTCTCTACAACTTTGTCACATCTAGACAATTACGGTAAATTCTTCTTTGCAAAATATCTAAAGTCTGGTGCCAAAAACTTCAGATATCTGAGGTTTCCGGCACCAACTTATAGATTTTCTTTTAGGATTCTCTGTACTAACCTACATCCATATTTCCAACAACTCTGAGCAGCTGTTGAAGGAGCACATCCCACAGCATGATAGCACCACAGCTATGTTTCACAATGGGAATGGTGGGTTCAGGGTCATGTGGAGTGTTACGTTTCTGCTACCCATAGCGTTTCCATGTGGGCCAGAATGTTCAGCTTTGGTCTCATTGACCAAAGCACCTTCTTCCCCATGCTTAAAGGAACCCTGCATTGAGCTTACTACTAACATGTTTTTTTTATGGTTTTCTTTCAGCAACAGTTTTCTTGTTAATACTCTTCCATAAAAACAGATCTGTGGAGTTCATTACTAATATTTATTTAGTAATGGTATGCATTCCACTAGTTGGGAACAATTTTGCCATTAAAGTTGTGGGTTTCTGCATCCTTTCCAAAAATATGATGGTCCTCTTAGCTGCTGATTAGTATTGTCCTTATCTTACTCTTGCAAAGTTATGGGGACACTCTGATATACAGTTATTTTCATGGCTTTCCAGTGAATACAAGTCAGGTAATTGAGGGTTTCCGTTGCTGTCCATCTGGGTCTATCATCTTTCTTGGAAATCCCCACTTCATCTCTCGGTTCTTATCAAGGATGTCCTGATAGATTTCTACATTTATCTTTCAATCAATAAGTAATTCTTATTCTTATTCATTTAAGTGCTGCCTTTGATATAATCTTTAACTACATTCTCCTCACAGATGATCCTCTCTTGGCATCACTTATACCCCCCTTGACTGGTTTTACCCCTACATTTCTGCACCCTTCAATTCACCTAATTTACGTCCTTCAGTTTTTACCCTTCTCCTGTAACATCTGAAAGGGAGTTACGATCATCGTAGACGTGAGGGGGATGTATTTTTGGAGGTCTATAGAGCGATTTGTCACCCTCTCACTCTCAATCGCACCTCTCCTTAGTAGCTAAGGAATCACATAATAATCAAGAGCCAGAGTACAGCACAGGGACAACGACTTTAGTTCTTTAAAGTAACAAAACCTAATGTTTTAGCTGCCAAACTCTGGTTGAGTTGACACAATAACCCTCTGACATTTAACGGGCAAGTAGCCAGATTATAAGGTGCCAAACACTGAACCTGAGATGTTTGGCAAAAGAATCATTCCTTTAAGCAAATCATTATCACACAATATGGAATCAGAGTGATAAGGTAACAGGGTTATAAGCCACATAATTTAATTTATTGGCATGAACATAGAAAGTGACAGAACACTAAAATTCACATTTTAGTCAAATGTAACAGAATTAATCAAATTAAAGATAAAGAAAAATGACATGACTTCAGGAGTCCAGTAATATCTGAAAATAAATATTTTACAAATAAACCAAGCAAAGATCCATCCCCTGCTCTGTCACTACCTGCAGGCTCACCCTGACTGCCAGTGCTCCTGCCTGGTCTCTGCCCTGACACATGGTCGTCTCCCTGGGCTACCTTTTACAATATAGATTAAAATATTTTAGAGTGTGAATGAGAGTTGTTCTGAAATATCTATGAAAACCCTGTCCTGATAACTGCTTGGTGTCTCCTTGCAGGAAGCTATATTTTACTCAGCAAGTTGTAACTTCTTCCTCACCTTTGAAGACTCATCATCCAGTACTTCTGGCTTCAACTCTCACAACTTCTGCTCTTTCTATTGTGTCAATAAATATTTATTTTGAATATGTGGAAAGCCACAGTGAGCACAAGAAAAGTAAAGAGGGTTGTGTTTTACCCTTGGCAAGAACTAACTAGCAAGGCATGTAACACAGGTAACTAGCTTAACATGACATACTGGCATGTATTACTGAGTCATCATGTGGCTAAAATTATATACATGCAACATCATTAGTCAACTTACATGGTTTATTTGGGGGGGGGGGAACTATTAAGTTTTCTGCCTCTTATTGGCTCTGACTAATTTGCTGAGCATCCTCTCTCACACACACACACACACACACAGATGTTGGTATGCACATCATTGTGTGGACCTTCCATTGACTTCCATTCATTTTCTGTAGCTTTGTATGCCCTAACCCTGAACCTCAGCCTAAACCCAATTCACACCTTAGCCCTAAACCTAAGCATTAGCCCAATTTGCATTGTGTAGACCTTGTAAAATTTCCTCACAATGCCAATTGTCCACACCCTGTTGGTCTGCTGTCAAGTTTTGGTCCTCACAACAATAGCCATACATGCGCATGCACACACACACACACACACGTTGTTCTTACTATCATTGTGAGGACTTTACGTTGACTTCCATTCTGCAAGGCCTAAGTTTGACTCATCAAAGTCATGAAAAATGATTTCTCACAAACACACACACACACACACACACACACACACACACACACACACACACACACACACACACACACACACACAGGGAAGCACTGTTCAACACCATATCTCCTGTCTGTGATCCACAGAGATAGTTTGCTAATGTGTTCAATGAATGCTCTGAAAAACATGTCCCCATTAATCAGGGACGTGTGGTCACTCTAGAACAGCGGGTCTACAAGTTATCCATAACTTGTGGCTAGGGCAATTTTTTGTTTATCCCTCCATCATTGTTCCAATACGGGCTCTGTAACTTATCCATCCATCCAGCAACCCATCATCTATACCTGCTTATTTGTGCAGGTTTTCATATCTTATTCATTGCAGACAGAATCAACCGCAACACGGCAACCTATTACTCACACATTTATTTATTTTTTGTCAGGGTGGGGGGAGGGGGGGTTGTTTGTATAAAAAAACGTCGTTCTCGTGCCCCCCTCTGAAACCATCTGGACAGACAGGGATCAAAATAGAAGGATCAAAATAGGAGCAAGAACCTGAAACATAACTAAATCCATAAACAGTGACAGCTTTGTGTTAGTCTATCATATAAAATCCCAAAGAAATACGTTGAGATTTGTGGCTGTAGTTGGACAACGTGGAGGCAATACATTTGCAGGACACTGTCAATGGTACCTGATTATAGTTTAAGTTTTTATGAGTGTATTTGAACAAATATTAATACATGACATTTCTGAGGAAGAATTGTAACAAAATCAGCACAACCAAAAAACAGATAAATTACTCAGGAAAACCCATCACAAAAACCTGTAATGATAACGAAGCAGCATCAGCATCGCAGATCTACTTCATTATTCTGAAGCATGTCCCATCTTTGCACTTGTTCCCCTGCAGCTATATCCAGACAAGGTATGCGAACCATATGGTGCGGAGAAAACATCTGCTGTGAAGGGAGGATGAAGGCATCCTCAAAGGTGGCAAATGAAGCTGCCACTGGAAATACTGTACTTGTGTGCATTTATACATATTTTTTCCTCTTCTTCCAGTTATTTATAGTCATGCGACAGTGGATGGACTCTGCTCAGACAATGGAACCGTCGCTGAGTGCCAGATCTCCAATCCCACACATCCACAGTAACGACAGGGTGCAGCCAAGCGTCCTCGGCCTTCTTGCTTTGAGTGAGCTTCTGCACTCACACTGCTCAGAGCCCACAGTGTAAGCCAGAGGGCACGCTGGGGCTGGGGCAGAGGAAAACAACTTCGCCAACAGTCGGCAGTGAGGACGAAGCTGGAGAAAAGGAAGGGGGATGGGTGCAGAGGTGGAGCTGGGAAGATGAGCGATGCTAAATCAGGAGCGTGCTAAAAGTTCTGTCAGATGTGACAGCAAAGGATAGAAGTGTAGGTGTAATAGTGATATGTTTAGATCTAATAGAGGAAAAATGTCTTTATTGTCACCCACATAAGGACTATTGAATACTTGATTTTTCTGGTTTAATTCCTTTAATTGATAGTCTTGAATTTTACAATATGAGTTTAAGAGAAAACAATGACAGTTATGTTAATTTTCTTTATGACAGGTAGTGATGGTAGTATACCAAAGTTTTAGGATAATTAAAACATTAGTAGATACATTACATCCCAGCAGTGATCCTCTCCAAAGCTTTTGTGCAGAGTCTCTCTGATTGACTGGCAGTTTGACACAGAGTCCTTCCACTGACAGACATTAAGAGCTCAAACTCCTCACACTGAACTTCTTTTTACTTGCTATGGTCCTCTACTATTGATTTTTTGCATGGCCAGCCATTAGACTGTCAGTCAGTGGAATCTTTCCAGTCATTAAAAAAGTTAAATAGAAAAAGTTACGATTGACGTAGAATTACTTTTACAATTCCAAAGGCTTGAATCTACTCTGGCAATTGATTTCACTTAGGGCTGGACGATAATTCAATATCAATATATATGGAGCGATAAATGTATATCGATGATAGAAAAAAAAGGTCAGTAACAGTTTTTCTTCCTTTTACACTCTAGCCATGTAGATTATTATTACAGTCATTTCACCCTCCCAGCCAATCATAAACTCAGACCCAGGAACCAAGCTCCGCCCCCTTCAGAGTTCAGAGAGCACGTGTTCTTTTCTGTTTTTTAAAAACTTGCAGTTTTGGTAAACTGTTGGTTGAATAAAGGGTTGAGTTTGAATTCAGTGTTTGTGTGTTCTGTATCTAAAAATCGGTCGCCAAGCAACAGCGTAAAATGGCCTGGTCTACACTTATAAAATATACGTTTTGAATTTGTTGCTAATTATCGATATCGATCAATATGATCTCTATTTTATCGATATGCTTTTTTTTCTATATCGTCCAGGCCTAATATTACTGGGTTTCCATCCCTGCCCGAATCACCTGCAAAACCTCCCTGGCTCACGTTCCGCTGTCTACACTGTAATATGGCATCTTACTGAAAAGAGCTCCTCACCCTCACTGTCCCTCGCACAATCTCTGCTCCTCCAACACCAAGCTTCTCCACATTCCCAGGACTTGATCCTGCGCCATAGGAGACCAGGCCTTTGCTTGTGCTGCTCCTTGGCTGTGGAACGCTCTGCCTCCACATCTGAGGGCTCCACAAATTGTGACAGACTTTCAGGACTGGCTTGAAAATCTTTCTTTTTACCCAATGTTTTTAATGATCTTTTTAATTGCTTTGTCTTGTTTTCACTTTTCTTTTCATTTATTGCACTCACTACTTTTCTTTGTGTGTTTTATCTGCATTTTAATGCTGCTGTTATATTGATTGTTTTATTGATCGTAGCACTTTGGGATTTTAGGTAAATATACTGTGGTGCAAATAAAATATAGAATTATTAGTAACAATAATTTGAGTCCTTTTAGCTGCTCCCTTATTCAGTGTTCACTACAACAAGTCAAGAGTTTTCACACCAGATGCAATTCCTGGTGCAACAGGGATTCGAACACGTGTAAGCTGGATCAAAACCGAGGACATAGCCCGACATAGCTTGTCAACAAATAATTCAACTCTACTTTCATAAAAAGTGGGCAAGTAGTAGACTTTAATGCATTACCACAATGTCATAAAGTAAAGACGTTATTGGTTAATTCTTAGAAACCACATTTTGGTTCTCCTGACTTCCAATGGCATATTGGATGTTGAAGTTTATGGCTGTACAGTTAAAAAATTAACAACACAAATATGGCTTGTGTACAGTATATAAAGGGTAAATGTGATAAAAGGCATGAAAAAACAACATAACAATATCCTTTGTCCAGACAAAACATATTTGGCCATAATGCGGAGCAGCACATGATTAGAGACCCAAACTGCATGAAAGCACTCAAATCTATCAAGCATGGTGATGGAGGAGTGATGATTTGGGCTTTTGTTGCAGCCACAGGACCTGGACACCTTGTAGTCAACAGCTGACCATCCTCTGTTTCCCAAAGTCAGATGTGAGGCCATCTGTTTGCCGTTGAAGCATGAAGTAAACTCGTTTGGACAAAAATGCAATTATCCCAACCAAAACAGCAAACGAACAACACGAGCAAACAAAATAATCAGGTTGCTGCAATGATCAATTCACCCCAATTTTAAAGCTTTCCCAAGAACCTAAGAGTGGTAAGGATGAATTAATATCACTCAACTTAAATAAAACCAAGCAGCACAATTACAGTTAAACCAAACATTATTCATAAACCTGCCATACTTAGATTTAGAATAATTTTAATTTGACCAAAAATGAGCACGTTTGTTTTTGACTATTTAGACCTGTCCAAATATCTGTTTCTTAAACAAAGTATGAACTTGTGACTTTTCTTCATTTGGGATATTTACAGACAACAATCATAGTCAATATTGTGTTGGAATTATAGTGTAAAATTCATGCAAATGTCTTTGGTATGGAAAAGTTGCTGTGATCTTTTGACGAAACTTTCAATTCCAAATGGACTCACGCTGCCATTGTACAGCAACAGCTAAACGTGATCCTATCGTGTTAAAATCAGTACTTGACTGATTACTGAACCCGTGAAGGAGACACTCACGTGTTTAGAAAGGTTATCACTCTTGCAGTCCAAATCATACCTGAAAAACAGAGCAAAAAGATAACACATGAGAACTGAGGCGGAAATAGAAACATCTGAGCTGTATATCTTGACAGATCAGGCTATTAAAACACAAATTAGTGAACACAAGCCTTTTTTTGCTCATCACCTCGTATTAATGCAGGGAACATCTTCAGTTATCACTGAAAGAGTTTTGCGATAGCAGTTCTAAAAGCTTTTCCGTCCCTGTTTGATTCAGGAATGTTCATCACTCTTATGGATGTGTGGTGGCTTATTGGCAGAAAAGAAATCAAGTGAGTTCTGTTAATTTTCCTGAAGATCCTGGTGTCCATTAACACGGTAAACTTTACCAGTTTACAATGAAGGTAAACTGGTAAAGAGGGGAAGATCTTTCCTCATCTACCAAACTCAGTCTCTCTAGACAAAACACCTTTCAACCCAGGATTATAGAACAACGCAAGTCTTAGCTTCAAGTGAAAGAACAACCTATAACTGAGCACGTAACACAGTTTATGGCACAGCAACAGCAGCCAGCTCTAGCAGAGTCAGCACCCAGACCATTAAGATGACTGAGGGGGTTTTGTGTGAGAATATTGTTTTCCGGGTAAGAAAATAATTTGCCTTGTTCTCTTTTTTGTATCCTTTATTAGGACTGCATCAGCAGCATCAATTGCTTTGTTAAATTAAATCAGTAAACCTCTCTGAGCAACGTTGCTGCTGCATGATTCCCCAAAACAAACTGCAGGAACAACTAATTTTTTGTATCAGAGCAAAGTAAGCAACCAAATAGATATCAGTATTTTCATCTTCCATTTCCATCACCACATTTCCATGTAGCATTCACATTGTAGACTGACCCTAGTAGTGTGCCACATTATCCACAGAATAATGTTTTGACAGCTACATTAAACAGTCACAGGTAAAACACAGTTAAATGTGTAAAAGTGAGATTTTCAGCTGCTTCCATTCACTGCTGCTATGTTTTACACACTTGCTGCACAGCTAGGTTGAGGTATCCTGGTGACCCAGCTTTTTTGGAAAAAAGTTAAATATTAGGCTAAACCAATATAAGAGCAAATTTAGTAAATTCCATTAAAGAAACTGTTTTCACAGAAATACCAGCATGCTCTGCAATAATCAGTTTCTAGTAGTAATTACTTCTATTTGTAGTGCAACTTGCTACAGTTTGGAAAAACGCAAAACCATATAAATGTCTTAGAAATTATGCAAAATGCAATACAATGCAGCTGTTTTAGATTTTTTTTTTACTAATAATGAATGTTATTGCAAATACCTTGAGTCCATCAATTTTTACAAGCATGTGGGAACACAGCAACCCAGTTAACATAGCACCGCTTTACTTTAACAAGACTCACATTCAACCATTTCAGGAACTGAATCTTGTAACGACTTTCAGAATAAATGTAATCAGAAACACGGGCCTCGATACCTTTTCTAGATTTTCCCACCGTCTGTGTTTGTCTTCAGCCGTTTTCAGTTCTCTGGCCTCACTGTTTGCACCTGTTTTTTGTTTCTCAGACAGTGCTATGCATATTCAGAACGTACAATCTGTGCCGTGCCATCCCATCTGCTAACACCAGCTTCTTTCTATTGGATCCTGTCTAATTGCTTTGCATTAGTCCTATGACTTTTTCACAGTACAGTCCTCACTTTTTAGAATCACATTTATTTTTCCTGCTAAGACTTTAAAGTCACATTTAGTCACCTAGAGCCTTTTTAATTTCCATCTTAATTGCTACTTGGGAGGTCACATGTATTATCACTGTTAGACTGCATTATTGTTGTTCATCATCTTGATTTTGAGTCACATTTTCATACTTCTATTGTTTACCAGGACTGAACTGATAAACAATAGAAAGTTGTTTAGCTTGTTGATTATTCATGGTCGCAATAATATTTTAAACTTCACAATAAGTATATGACTATAGAAAATTAGACTATACAACCCTTATTTTGCTCCTTTATAGGACTTTGTTATGTACTCACAACCTTGGGAATACTTAAGACTTAAGACAGTTGCTAAATATTTTACCTGGCCTCTCATCTGTGATGAGTTTGTACAAATGATTTATAAGTGCTGTACTCTGGGAGTACTCTAGCAATTTGGCTTTACTTTCATACATTTGCTGATGCATAGTGGAAAAAAATGAACTGATGCTGAGGAAGCAGAGATATTTTTCATTCAGTGCACTCTTGTCCTAAAAGCAGGTGTTCACATTACTCAAAATGGAGCTGTAACACCTGGACAGATATTAGGGTGTATTATGCAGTTAGTGGCTCGAGCTAAGGTGTTAGCATATTCCCTATAGAACTGTATAAGGTATCTTCGGTTCTCTTTGGTGAAATTAAATATTTATGAAATTTTATTCAAGATATAAAAACAATATTACAATTAGATGGAATTTCCCAAAAAATTTACAGCTGCCAAACGAAAAGGTTGCAATTTTTTATGTTGAAAAAAAGTCCTACAGTTAGTACTAGTGTGTTGTTAATGAGTGAGTCGTTCAGAGAAACGAAACATTCAAGCGAACAAACTGAACTGAATCACTTTCTTAACTGATTTGTTCATTTCTCCATTCAGTTAGCGCTCCATCTTTGTTAAATTATTTTATTTTAACCATAAGGTAATCCCAATATTTATTTTGTACTACAATTTTGATCTTTTCGTTTGATGTAAGTGACCCCCGGCTACTGTTTGTAAATATAGTGTGTGTGCTGTTCTTTTTTACTTGATCATCTGTGTTTTTGCCAATTTAGTTGGGAAAAGCACAAAAAATTTTAGCCTCGCTGACCCTGAGCTAACGCTATGCTAACATTAGCGTGGAACATCGAGTCCAGCAGAAAACAGACGTCCCATGACAGACTTCATTTCAGGTGTTTATAAAATCTAATCCTGTTTTTAACTATAAATTAACAATAAAGGTATTTAAAGTTCTATAAATGGCACTAAAGTCATGCTTATTGCCAATTATAAATGCAAAGGGACAGCAAATGCAGCTAAAACTCTATAAATAGCTCACTAAATGTGACCGAAGCCAGGTTTATTGCCTATTTCAATTGCAAGTAACCGGAAATGTAGTTACATGAACTGAATGATTCGGTGAACAAATCTTTTGAACATATGAATGTACTGATTGTAGTGATTCAGCACACCGGCGTTCCTCCCACTAGTTAATACTACCATTTACGATTAAATTGGCATCAATGCTTTTTTCTGTGATGGTGCTCCGTTTTTTCTTATATGTTGATCAAGTGCAGCATCTCAGGTTTTGCAGATGCAAGCAAAAGCCAGGGGAAGTAAAGCAAGATATAGGCCACACAGAAACCATGTTTTAATATAGAGCCTATAAATCTGGAAAAACAGTATTTTGAACTTGTTTTTGTGCTCACTGTGCATGCAAAGGGAAACGACACGCTTACTCCATAGCCTCCAGCTGGCTAGAAGCTAATAATAGGTAAGTTCACCAGATGCTTGAAGCCTTTAGAGTGGTCTGGTTTGTCTGTAATAGTAAAAAAAAAAAAACAAGTATCTATTTTACAATGTCAATACAGCTCATAACCTAAATACAAATTCCTGCAAACCTTCACCATAAGAGCCGTTGCCATATTTTTACTGCACATTGAGTCTCAAATAACTTATTTTAAAGTCACTGGCAGTATGTTTTCTGCTGTTTGTGCTCCAAAATGCTCCATGATTCTTCGTGATGATTCAGTTTCTGCATGATGTAATTTAAAAAAGGGGCAGCTATCAAATGTTTCTCATTTTAGTCGATGCTTGTAGAATCTCTAAAAATGATCTCTGTTGTAGGCAAACCCTTGTTTATGGCTAAACATGTCACAATAAAAAAGTAATAAACACATTTCCATACATGATAGATTCAAGTAGAAATACCTTAATAAATAAACAAACACCTGTGTCAATATTTCAATAATTATTTAAAATGCATAATGAATAATTGAATGTGGAAATCATTCATTAAAATCTGAGCTCATACGTTAAGCAGCATACATAATAACTTGAGTTTATGATTAATTTCAAAATTCTGTTTTGGAACCAATTTATTTTATCTGTCAGCCCTAAACATCAAGCTCAGTCAACGGGCCCAACATCGTTTTAGACAGAGGTAATTGGTCTGGAGTCAAACCTCGGTGCATGTTGAATGATCCTATATTATGATTGATCTGACGAACCAAAAGTTACTTCTTGAATTATTTCATATTGGTCTGTAGCACAGGAACTAGAAAAAAAAATGAAAACTGAAATTGTTAGGATTTCATTATGTAGTAAATAAAAGTTTTACCTGATTCACTATTACATTTAACTACTTCATTTTGTATTCTTGATACATTATACACAGATTGATTTATTGCAACAACTAAAAAGTTGGTGAAATTGTTGCACTTTTGGCCCTCATTGCAATACGAGAGAAATTACATATTCTCATTTCAAACTCAGCAATCGTTGGATTCCTTGTATTTCCAGCAGTCGACACATCAACTTCTGCAAAAATATCTCATGTGGTAGACATTTGTTCATTTTACTGAAATTATCAACAGGGTCTCAAAAGATTAACAGGCAGATGTCACAAATTTAAAAGTCATTCCAATATTTTGTACATGGATTTCAGAATATTTCAATTATTTGTACAGATAATTACACTAGGGTTTTTAAATCTCACAACTGGTTTTGCCCAGAAGATAAAGATGTAGATTTTAAAACAGATGATAATACTCTTTTGATTAACAAAACTAATCATCATCATCATCATAGCAATAATGTTGGTAATACAATTCATGCTGCAGGAAAACTAATTTTGTTGCATGCTTAGTACAATTACTTCAGCATGTCACATCAGTTTTTAAATATTCTCAATTATGGTTAGGTAATTATTGTATCATTTATTATTATGAGGGGATGATGGTATCTTGAAAACAGAAGAGTCTAACAACTCTGAGAGTAACTGGGATCGCCGCATTGGCCGCTTTCCCATGTTGGGTTAATGAGGGTATCAATTAATATTCATATATTTGAAGATATGATTGAACGTAATGGTTGTATGCTGTTTAGTGGTAGCTGCACTTCTTAATGTAGCAATTGTACTGAATTAGACTATTTGATCATGGTTAGGTGTTTATTTTTGGAGCTGAATTTGTGTGAGGTTCTGACAGTACGCAGCAACAGATGTATTCGCCAAATGAAGGAATTTCTATATATTTTTTTTAATCATCAGTTTCCGAAACGAAGATCCATAACAGCCATCTATTCCATAATAACACATTTTATCAAAGCTGTTCAGCTCATTACATGCCTAGCTTGTACCCACAGGTAAATTTCCTTTAAAATAAGTATCCAAATTGACCACGTTTGCTTTTTCTACGGCTCCGTCGTGTGCCCAGACCTCACATGCAGGACCATTCATCCAAAACCACAAGTAGCCGGCCGCTATGCCACGCAGACCATATAATCCGCTCGCTTCTCCAGAGAGCAATTTATCAAGCTTTATTTGCTCGCAGTGACACAGTGCCGTCAGTGTGTCAGGTGTGCGTCAAACGCACGTGTGCGGTGTGTGCGGCAACGCGCAGCCGACTGTGTAAATGGGAGAGCCTCGGCAGACAGCATGCCACGTCCGATAAGGCGCCCGCTGACAAAAGTGAGGGGATGCTGTGTGTCACGGCAGGATGGACCAGGGAGCTCGGCTACAGTGCTGCTTAATGTAATTCCATAAGAGTAAAGGAAACACGCCGCTGTTACGCAACGACGCGCTGCCAGCTAAACGCACAGGTGCGCTTCATGTTCTATTCGGCCCCCTGCCTCTGTCACTCCCAAATGTTCATGAATGATTCATTTAATTTTATTTAATTATGAGGGAGAGAAAGGTAGAGCGAGTAAAGAAAAAAAATAGAAGGGCGGGAGGGGAGGAGGAAAACATGCTACCCATGTATGCATGTATGATGATTTGGCTGCACATGTTCGCCCACACATGCAAGCACACAGACGCACAAACAAGTGTTTGCTGGACGAGATGTCCCTCGGCACCTACCGACTTCACATTAACCGCGTGTGACTGGGTGTGTGCGTGTTTATGTAGATGACATCACTCTGCATCGGCACTGAGCCAGACAGGATTTCTCCTGGTCCTGTGCGGTTTTGTCTTGCTGGGGGAGTGGGGGCGCTCAGAGCTCCGTTTGAACAGAGCGAAGATGACTAATGATGGTACACAAACAAAACGGGGCCGGGGAAGGCAGGCGAAACAACAAACTACGGCACCCTGGCACTTGAGCGTGGCTCCCTAACAGCTTTCTGAAGCCCTCACAAAGCCTTCACACTGATTGGTATAAGATGTTGCCGAAACACTGTATCAGCAGACTGTATGTACAGCGATGAACAGCAAATTAAAGAGGGGATATGATGATATTATCTTAGTGTAAAATTTGAGGGAAAACAGTATATGTCATAATCACTGATATAACACTCCCAATCAGACTGGGGTATATTCTTCATACTCTGCTTTGTCCCAGTTAAGACGCACAGAGCTGTCTCCACCAACTTCGTCTCTAAACATAGAAATGCTTGTTTACTTTATCCATCCTGGCGCTAAAGCTATATTCTCCACTCCAGATTCTCACATTCTCACTCCCCTATAACCCTGCAGATATTTACTCAGTTTTAATAGCCTAGCTCAAAGACTAATGATTTTCAGACTAATGGATGTCGAATAGGGATGTTTTGTTGGCCTCCCTTACTTTCTTGTGCAAATCTCTTCTTCTCCTCATCCTAATATTACAGTGGTACACACAATTAAAATGTATTAAAAGGTGTTACATCTCCATCATTTAGCCTCATTGTGCCTTTTTCTGATTGTTTACTTATAGCTGTTGATTAGGTTGATGCACATTATAGTAATATGTAATAATAATGTAATATCATCTTTATTGTCATTGAAACATACATTACAACGAAATGTGTTCTTTGCTCTTAACCCATCACCCTTGGGGAGCAGTGGGCTGCCATGTGCGGCGCCCGGGGAACAATTTGGGGTTAGGGGTCTTGCTCAGGGACCCAGAGTGCAGGCAGTGGGGATCGAACCGGGTACTTGCATCCTTCTCTGAGTGCAAGCGCGCTGCTCTAACCACTAGGCCAACACTCACCAATCTCATGATCATGAAGGAAGATCAGTTCTCTCCATGGTGTTGTCTTCTAGGCATATGTCTCAGATGACAGTAGCTAACAGGTTCTACTTAAAGGGTAACAACCCCAAATCAACATTTATTTTGCTAATAAACTGTATACATGGAAGTCTTACAGTGCTGTCCACATGTCCTGGTCATTATTTTGACAAATTACTGCACATTTGTTAAAATCCTGCTTTTGAGTCTAAAGGCCCATTCATACCTCACGTAAAAGACGGATACGGATACGGATACGGATACGTGTGGATTGTTTCATACGTTCTAACCGTCGATTTCGTCCGTATTTTGACACGAAAATTGGGAGCTTACGATTACGGACGAAACGGATCAATACGGAGCAATACTACCGGAAACAGTGGGAGCGCTATTGAGTTTGTAGTACAAAATGTCAACAAAATCACGAAGAAGGTTATAATTCTGGGCTTTAAACAATGGCGGGATTCGAGGAACGACTTGCGGAGCTTGTCCGCAACTACCCACACATATGATGTGTCGTGTCCGGGGCACAGGGACAAACAAAAAGTTTACTTACGGAGCAAATACAACAAAATCACGCCTTGGACCGTCGCCATGTTTGATCAGTGACGAATCATTGACAGAAATACGGACGTGTGGGCCAAACGTAGGGTATGAATGGGCCTTTAGACCGTCTGTGGGGCGCACTCCTCATGTTTAACAAGTAAACTGCATTTGAATTTTGAGGAGTAGAGGGGGTTGGCCGTGATGCATTTCTTTGGGCACAGACAGCAACAGTGATGCAGCACAGGACTGTGGGGTGTTTGACTGAAGCAGATGAGCAATATCAGCAGTGAGGTTGTTGTTTTTTCCCCCCACAGTGTCAAAAAGCTCAGGATAAATATCTAATTATGCTAAATATTGGTTACAAGCCATTACAGCAATATTATTGGATTTTGACATTACCCCAAAATCTCATACAGGGATTAGACTCCCTAATTACAATAACGCTGTTTTTCTTTAATTAGACAAACTAAAAGTAAGCCCAGCTCAATCTAACAACGTTAATAATAACTGAATAATAATAACTTTGTTTATAAAGTGCGTTCAATCAAAGTGCTGTACAAGCAGGTAGAACAGACATTAAAACACTATACATCAATAAAATAAAAAAATGAGATAATAGTTAAAACATTTAAATACATCTCAAGACACCTAACAAAAGGGAAAACAAGTGGGTATTTAGCTTTGCTTTTAAAAACATCTACAGAGCATATCTGTCTGACATCCAGAGGAAGACTGTTCCAAAGCTTAGATTCCCAAAATGAAAACACTTCTTTTCCCTGACTTTAGACATAATCAAAAGGGCATCCTATTCAAGAGCGACTGACTGCTGCAAAATGATGGGCTGTTTGGACAAACTTGAGGGACTTCTCTCAGAAAAAAACCTCTTTCAAAACAATACTTTGTTATAATAATTTGTCATAAATAAAATTGAAATTGAATTGCTGTTGAGAAAAGTAATACCTACATCTAGCAGGTATATATATATATATATATATATATATATATATATATATATATATATATATATATATATATATATATGCTTTTTATACGTTTCTTACTGTTGTCATGGAACCAACTGCTTAGTGTAGAGTGACAATCCCAGCAATACTTTTAGTTGTTGGGGTTTTACAAACATCATACTGTAGAGTTTATGTGTTACTGTGGAGTTTATGATTTTCATAATAATCCAAATGCTGATGACAATAAAAACATTTCACAAAGAGGATAAACGGTGCAATCAATGTCCTTCGCTACTGCTACATTCTATTATATGCTATACTCTATTATATATATATATATATATATATATATATATATATATATATATATATATATATATATATATATATATATATATATATAAACATATACATTATTAATTTCAGCCCAACTCTATAATGTGTTTTAATAGTTACTCAGTGTTCTGTTCTTATGGTTAGGCGCTGTAAACCTCTCCTGTTTATTAAGTACATAGTTGAATATTCAGTTGTTGCAAAAACATTTAACATTTTTCTCTAGTAATCCGAAAATTACAATGTTTGCGTCAGAACAGAAAGGGCTTTTCATAACCATGAACGCTGCAGGCAACTACAATGGGATAGATTTGCAAATTTTACAGATATATCCTGTTTTGATAAATCTGCATATAAAAAAAGTCTCTGGTTCAAATTTGAAGGCAGATGTATATTTTTATTACCTACTCCAGAGAAAAAATATTCCCATCCAGAGAAATAAACAAATTGAATACAGCTATATCCTTTCTTTATTTCCTTTTTTTCTTTTGAAGGGATTTTTCCTTCATTTTTTTGAAGTCTGATCCAATTTAGCACACTTGATTAGAGAACCATCCAGCCAGGGGCTTCCACTGGCTTCAGTGAACAACACAAAAATAAAAACACACCCGTATCTTACTCCCAGTCGCAAGATAAGGGTTAACAGGATTTACAGACTTGGGTAGAGGATGCAAAGTGTGCTGTGGCTTTTGAGCGCACATGGAGTGGGAGGGTTTGGTTTGTGTTGAGCTCGGTGCTGTCTGCCTCTACGGATGTCCTGAAGGGACTTGCATCCTTCTGCGGAGATAAGAGAGGTGGGAGTAATGTAGAGTTGCCGACGCTACAGTAAAAGCAACCTCCAGACCTCAGGATAGCGTCAGAGGACAGCGGGAGGCAAGAGTAGCCACTGGTCCTGTGATAAGAAATGTGAGAGGTGAGTGAGCCTACAGGGGGTCTGAGTAGCGTGTGCGCACATTACTGCACAGCATGAACGTCAGAAAAACATTGAGTGTGTGAGTCTGTATACAAGCACATGTGTGCAATATTTGGACACATTTCTTGTTTTTGAGTGTGACCTGCATATGGTGGCAACCGTGTCCCATCGTAAGTCTGAGGGCTCAGATGACGTCGAACCAAGACAGCAAATACTCTACAAGGATGCTCACACCATCAAGCTCACTGCTTGTCGACTGTGGCAGTCTGAAGGCAAATACACTCCTGATCAAAGTCTTAAGACCAGGGAAGTATTTGTGTTGGTTGATCACAACCAGATTTTAGACTGCACTTTCAAATGCAAAAAGAAGAAAGATAGGCAGGAACAATGTAGGCTAGTTACTGAAAACTGGGTTTAAACTCAAACAGGCGGTTCATGAGCTGAACAAACGCATAAGGCCAAAAAAGTCCAAATCTAGGTATAAATCTGGCTTTTATGTCATTTTCTGTCAGAAATGTATGACTTCGTAATGGCAAAGGCAAAAAGGCTTCCCTTCTTTGAAATGGGCAGGCATGTTGAGCAGCACTCAACATGCCTATCCAACATGCACTAAGGCCGCTCGCCATGCCTCTTCACCACTGAGGTTGGAAATAGTAAAACTTCATATAGTACAAAAAAAGGTACAAACAAAAGTACCTTCGCTGAGCCAGAGGGTCCAATGGGGTGTCTTAAAAGACATGGACGGATCTCCAACCTAACAAAATGTAGGCCCTTGTTGATCCTCATGACAAGGAGAGCTCACTGATTACATTTCCACACAGCTCAGTGGAGGAGGCAACCCTCCCAATCTGGAAGCTCTTTCCTTCAAAGCAACAGTGGAGCTTCAGGTTGTACAGCAGCACCAAAACATGGCTTTCAATGTGGAAGTGTGGACATCGCTCTTGACTGAGGGGCTTCACCTGTGTGGTGATGACCTGGTCTTTCAACAGGACAACACCCGTCTGACAGACGACTTCTTCCAAGAGAATTTTTTTGGGATTTTTGTTGATACAAGATGATTTTTCAGACATTTCTTTGCTGAAAACCAAGCATAGTTTGGCGTTGTGTGTAGAAAGACCTAAGAAACTGAATTTGACAAGAATACACTATCATCAGGAGATGGACCTTATCTAGAGTGAGGGCTAGGTACAAAGCCTGAGAGATGCATTATTATTATTTTGGTCTACCTTTAGTGTGTTATATAGTTAGTTAAAAGTTTTTTTCCCCAACCAGAATAAAAAAGAACACATACAATTTGAAGACTGTACTGTGCAATATTACAACAACTTTAGCGGTACTGTAAGAAAGACTATATAGGAGAACGTGGCAAATTGCCTTTGCAAAGTTAATGGTCACCCTTTTTCTCCAATAGCAAAACATAGACTAATACAAATGATGAAGGGTCTAATTTTATACCCAGTATTTTATCCCATCTTATTGTAACTTACAGAGAACTACCTGTATGCGCTGACATTCAACATGCACAGGATCAAACAGCTAGCGTCTCTCCTTGACCTTCGGTGCAACCTCCTGCAGCTTGTAAACAACATGGGACCTCTTGACAGTCCACGCTTCCAACAAAGGAGATTTCCATATTTCATGAGCCACAATGCGACACTACAACAGAGGCAGCTTGTTTCATAAAGGAGACTGGAGTTCTGTTTTAGCCCGATGGTTTGACGTAAACGCATGTGTCAGATGTGGATACTGTGAAACATCACGATGATGATCAACAACCTAAGCCAAATGAATTAATTACTATACCATCTAACTGCGTGTCAGTCATAATCACATTACCAATGCACTAATTTCACAGCGACTACTTTACCTGCCTCTTTGGAGTTTCTGACAGCAATGTTAAGCCTGTTTTATCTGTGATGACCTGGCTTATTTAATCAATAAATGCAGGTAACAGCAGATTGATGTTAGATACAACAACGTAGTCATGGTCCAGCAAGAAAACTCTCTGCAAAAGCACAAGACTTTCAATGCATCAGATAATCCATCCATCCCTTTTGAAAACGAGTGTAAATCCTGCAGGGTTACTGGTAAGAGACACACCCTGAAAAGGTCACCATTCCATCACAGGGCAGCAGAGAGAAGCACAGTGAACATTACCTTAAGTGCATATATTAACACCCATGAGTTCTAACGTGGTTTTTTCTTTATTTTTATATAGTGGAAAGAAACAACTGCACCTGCAAGAGCAACTGCAAAAACAAACCTTCTTTTGTGAGGCCATAGTGTAAACAGATTTTCCACCATATAGCCAGAATTAGAATCAGAATTCTCTTTATTCTGCCCTGGTTGTCCAAAATCAAGGAATTTGACTGTTTCACTGCAGTGTAGTGGAATACTCAGGCTATAAGGTGTTCATTGGGTTTATCAGAGAGACGGCACCTAAACTGTCTGTGGTGGCTGTTTTTTGCCAACCTGAAGATAAAAGTCTAACTGTTTGTGAGCAGGATTTGTGGTATCTGCAGAGATATTATCTGACCCTTTCCTGACCCTAGACCTGTACAAGACCTGGATGCAGGAGCGCTCAGCCCCGACAATGCCCTTTGTTCGTTGCAGGGATGCACAAACACAGGACACAGGACAGGCTCAATGATGGCAATGTGGAAGATGACCGGCAGTTCCTGTGGAATGTGGTACTTCTTGAGTTGACACAGAAAGTACAATCATTGGAGCTTCTTCTGGACAGTGTCCAAAGCCCCTTCTCTACCGGCTCGGTTCGGCCATTCTCTACTTGGCTCCATCTGCTTGCGAGCGTTACAGCGCCAGCTTTTTTCAGGACCAGCCCAGATGTTTCTGGGCTGGCCACTCAAACCGAGGGGACTCGCGCAGAGTTTTGACATGAATAAACTGCTTTTTAGTGAATAGCCAAGGGCAAGAATAAATAAGAAGTTTTTTTTCCTCCGAGATAGTCCAGGGAAAACTGAAGAGAGACGACATTAATAATAAGGACGACTATGAACGGAGTGGGTCAACCCGAAATATCATTTTACTTAGGGATGCACAGATAAGAAAATCTGGGCTGATATCAATATCCAATCTTAATATATCTGTTATGTCTGATAACCTATATTTACAGATGTGCGTGGGGGTGATGGTCAAAATTTGTAAAGGTTTGAACTGACTGAAAACTATGCTAACACAAATTCAGAATTTTGGTTATAGTCTAGACTTATTCTGCTTTTTTAATCTCAGCTTCATTTAAAAAAAAAAAAGCACAATCCAGGCTGTGATGCATCAGTGTCACATGACCGAACAAAAATTGCTTGACCAACCCCTTGTATATGGAAAGGACAGACCCGCTGTATTAGATCTGCAGATTTGTCTGTAAAGAGTGTTTGTTTAAAAAAATCTGTTCATGCCTGCTGATCGAACCACTATAAAAACACTCTCTCTCTCTCTCTCTCTCTCTCTCTCTCTCTCTCTCTCTCTCTCTCTCTCTCGCTCTCTCTCTCTCTCTCTATATATATATATATATAGAGATATAGATATTATATATATATATATATAGAGACAGAGTACAGAGAACATACAGAGATACAGAGACAGAGACAGGAGACAGAAAGACCGGAGACATAGAGAATACAGAGACAGTAAGAGAGAGATAGATGATACAGAGACAGACAGATAGATACAGAGAGTACAGATACAAGGAGATACATAGACATACATAAATACATATACATACACATATATATATATATATATATATATATATATATATATATATATATATATATATATATACACACACATACTATATATATACGAGTTGCTGTCTTTTTCCAGTATCCACAGGCCTGTGAAATCAGTAGGCAAGTGTTTATGTTATATTTAGGTTTATGATTCTTACTTTGTAATCATCATCTTCAACTAAATCAATAGAGGAAACAGCCCACGACAAACTTAAGGAATCTTCATATAAGCCTATTCCATGCTTTAAAACGATACATCCCCAAATAAGCGTGACAAGGACCACACACCCATATTTCTACCATAATCATGTTTGATACATTGGAGCCTTCATGCATAAATCATCATAAAGCTCTAATGCACAGCAACAGCAATAGATTTAACTGAATAAAATCAATTTGATCTTACTTGGCCAATTGGATTATTGCATGAGACTCTCCACCTGCCCAAACACAGATTAGCTACTCCTGGCAAACAGGTGTTAAAGTCGAGCTCAGTATCTAATCAGAACCAGACAGACTGCAGCCCCAGCCAGTATATCAGACCTATTTATTCCACCGTTCTCATTTTATGCACCTATTCAGTATTTTTAAAATAATGTTGATTTTCTACGGAAGGCATTGTTGTTGCTATGGGTACGCTGAATAGTGATCAATAAAGTCAGCATGTCAAAAGTAAAAGGCTCGACCTGCAGATAAAACCTGACTGATACAAAATGAAAACCTGCAATTGGAAAATGTAATAAAAACACACAATACAAAATGTGCCCAATAATATGAAAGTCATAGAGCGTGGTGGGGGTCACGAAATGAGCGACAGTGAGGCTTATTTCCGCTGTGTGAGCTGCAGAAATTACCTGTTTTAACATAGCAGGTTCCAGCTGAGTGGTGAGCTCTGGGAAACTCTGTGCTGACCCTCAGTGCTCAAGGCAGTCAATTAAAATTGTATGATCAACTGTGTCAAATACTGCACTTAGGCCTAAAAGGACTGAGACTGAGCAATCCTGTGCATCTGCTGTAAAAACATGGTAATTTGTTACTTTCGTGAGAACTTTTTGTGCACTTCTTAGCCCCATAATATGTGAGCCAGGTTTATGAAAGGATGAAGAAGAAATAAAGTCAGTAAGTATAGGAAAATTTCAAAAGGTAGAAGAGTTCAAATGTATTTTAATCTGGATATCGTCACATCAAACATCTGCAAATAGATAGAAAGTGTGGCAAAATGTGCCATTATCTCTAGCCCTGCGTCTTGACTGGATGGGGTGCCTTTAACTGAAGGTTGTAGTTAAAAGCAGCATAAAAACCTTTTTATTTAGAGGGGCGAAGGCTTACATCTCCCATGTGTGCAAACTATGAATATTTCAATCGCAACTCAACTTTGCTAAACACAAGGAGGCACTTTCACCCATGGCTAGAAAGTGCACATGATTTGCACTACACAAGCACACATCAACGCGCATAAATCAAGCGTTAACTCACAGGTCGAAACGAAGATTCTGCCGCTCCTCGAAGAAGTAGTCCAGGATGAATTTGCGAACAAAGTCAGGATTGAGGGTGTTGTCTATGACTTCTGTCCTGCCAAACTGAAAGAGAAATCAACAAAGCAATTGGGTTTTATTATTGATTTAGTGACTGATAGTATATATTAGATTATTTCTATAACAGTAACATATATGTATTATTTCAAACAAGGCAGTTTAAAAAAGTATTAAAAATTAAACAGGTAATAAATGAAGCTAAAGAAATCTATAAATATTAAAATAATGCTACAATGACTAAGTAATAACACCATTTAATCTCATCGCACAAGACTATGGATACTCATTTCTTAAACCTTGCTGTCTGATTAATTCGGCTAATAATTATTTTAAAACTTGGGGGCAGTAACGGAGTATTGAAATGTGATTCCCCAATGGTCACTTGTTCCTCGTGAAAACGTAAAAATAGTGAAACTGTGATGACATGTAATGTTCCTGGTCATAATGCAGCAGGACGCTGTACATTTCACCATAGTGATCTCCAGTATATATGAACTTTTCATGAGGCAAGCACATCAAAATTGACACACATCCTTCAAAGACATCAGCACAAAACCTTTCTCAAATCTAGACTTAGTTTTAAAGAAAAACAACATACTGTAGATGGTAAGATAGAAAACAGGGTTACAGGAGCTTAAGCTATGCAAGCACTCATTTTTGCTAAATAAGACTTGTGGAGGTGTTTGTTTTAGAAATGTAGACTACAGGGTGATTCCCTTTTGGTTTTCTAACCACTAAGCAACTCTTCTTTTTTTTCTTTTTGATGGGGGAAAAAAGGCATGCTTTACAAAGCCAGAAGGTTCAGCCGGTACATAAAATAGCTCATTGTTGAAAGCATTTTTTCCCTCTACAACAATAAAAAGTCAAACTGACTGAACATCCAGTATGTCAGTGGTTGTATCTATAAAAAGACTACAATGACGCATATTGAGTGTAAAAAAAAAAAAAAATGTTTCCATACATCAGCACAGCATTTATGTTTAAAATGTACAATTTAAGATGCATCTAGAGTTCACAAATATCCAAAGAATTTACAGTAATAATATGTTTTAGGAACTAAAGCTGGTAGTTCTGTGACTGATCTAAACTGATACTGTAAAGGAGACCATTTTGTTGCTAGAAAACCAAATTGGAACCATAAACTTGCTTTGAGACGTTTCTATTCCTATCAATGCTAAATTTTCTGGGAACAGATAATCACAGTTTCCCTTTTTTTAATTTTTTTTAAAAACAGGGTGGGAGGGATGAGGAAGCACTGTTCATTTTTTTTTTGGAAAGACGACGATGAGAATTTCATACTCCAAGTGCTGCAAGCCCTCTAGTGACGCAGCAGTGACTCTCAGCTCCTTCTGTTTGTCTGTCATTCAAAAACAGCCTAAGGTCCTATTGTTAGGTGTAAATTTAAGCACAAGTTGTTCAATGGAGTTTAAATGAGCGATAGCTCTAATAGTAAAAGTGCGAATGAAAACTAGCTTTACTAAGAAAATATTTAATTTGAACACAATCAGCTCATCAGCACTGAATAGTAAGAATAAAGCATCTTTGTACATTTCTTTTGAAGACAATCATGAAACATGCAACCGTTATATGTCATGCTTCTGCTCAGCAACCATGTGCTCTGTTTGTTTTGGATTCGGCTGTGTCGCTGTTATCTGTGCCTCTGTGATCCGCTGATTAGTGGAGGCAGCGTCACATGCGCTGAGCTCATTATCCTGAGTTTCACCTGCGACTCTGTCTATTTACTCCTGCCTCTTACAGCCAATCTCCGCCAAAATCTTGAAAGCCTTGGTGTGAGTAGACCATCCAGCGTTCTGTGATTGCCATGCCAAGTTGTGACATTGCCACTGTTTTTTATTTCCCTGTCGTCCCGTGCCAGATTCAGCTGGCCTCAGAATTCTGGACAGAGACCCACTGTCCTGCCTCCAAATTAATCCCTATGCCTTCGCCCTCTGGTTATCTCTGCCTGTCATCACTTATGGTTCTGGCCCTCACCTGGATTTTAGATTCACCTCTGCCAAGCCCTTAACTTGCTTGTGTGGAGCTCATCATCTGTTCTACCTGCTTCTTCCACCCAAGCACTCAGTGGGAGCCCTCTGACCCACAGATCAGTTCCAGAGCAACTTCCCGGAGTCTGAGAAGGTTAGTGGCTTTTATTCAGAGCACAGTCACCTCCACTGAGTTTCTTCTGAACACTAACCTCTCTCCCCCCTCCACAGTGGTTTATGTGTGCTTTCCTGGCAGTTTCCTGACTAAACGTGCTTTGATCACTTCATATAAATTATTTACCACTCCTGTTGTCTGGCTGAATTATTGGGTCCGTAGTCTGAGGATTACAATAATAATTTAAACTGGTTTTGGTAGTGACGATTAGATTTGTGCAGATTAGATTACACTTTTAGGGGAGAGGGAGGGGGCTCAAAAGAGTACCCTTTGGAAAATGTTGATAAGCATGAATGAGCCCTGAAGTAACAGGCTGGTCAGAATGACTTGCATACAAAATGCAATTTAATAATTATCTGGGGAACAGAAATGTCAACTATAAAACAGGTTTCATACCTGGGGTTACCTTAGGTTACCTTTTTTGCTCTCCGCCTCTCTGCCTACTCGGACGCTGTTTTCTCTGCTCCCTGCTTGCTTGCATTTTCCTCCCCTTTTTATCTCCTTTTTATCTCTTAACCAAAATTACAGAAAGTTGGATTTAGTTATTTTATTTTATTTAATTTCTGTGATTTATTTTTGATTTTGATTTTTTCCCCGTGTGGACTCTTTTAGTTTTCAGCTTATCCACACAAGATGCCTCTTTACAACAGCCCAGAGGAGGCAGTTCTCAGGAAAAATGCTCTTATGGAAAGACTTCAACATGAAGCGGATATGAAGGAGAACCACCCGATTCAAAGGATGCCTACCTTCACCACAATGGACTTTGACAAGCTTTTACAGAAGATAGCTGTTATGGAACTGAAAATCTGTCGACTCGAAGTGAATTATGATGTAAACGCCACGCATGGAAATGAAACAACCCTGCCTGTGATTCTGAATGGTGACCACCAGCCCAGCGACTCGGCAAACAAACAGTCCCCGGTGGAAAATGAGAATCCCTGGATCACTCTGGGTGCAAGACCAAAGGATAAACGAACCCCACACCCAGACAAAGAAAACTGGCCGAGACTACAGAGAGATGTCCCAAGACAAATGAAACAACAACGGGCTGTTCTCAAAACAAATGATAGGAGTAAACCTGCTGGAAATGCAGGAATTCCATTACGAAACAGATTCGCTCCGCTCCTAAATGTGACCAGGGAGGATCACGACAACAATCAGAGGTATGTCAACGATTTTCGTTCTAAGACATCACAGAAAAGACATGCCACAGGGCCAAGGACCCTGATATTATGCAATGGATCTGTAAGGGGGGTTAAACATTTCTGTAACAAGAAAAACACAGATGTGTTGATTTATAACCCTTCGAACTTTGGCCTGGTGTCTGAAATATCAGACAACCTTCAGAGGATCTTGAAAGAACGCCCGACCTTGGAAAAACTCATAATACAAGCTGAAGCCCTGGGCGACATCACCCGGATAAGAAAATCAGAAGTATTGAAAGAGGATTACATTCGTTTGTTGAACCTAGTTCATGGCCTTAATGTCAAGGTGCTTCTTAGCGGCCCTCTCTCGCCCGTTTACTGTGGAGATGAGATTTTTTCCAGAATTCTGATGTTAAACAAATGGCTGGAAAAAACATGCAAACAAACAACTGTAACCTTCATAGACAACTTTAACATCTTCTGGGAAAGAAGACATCTGTTCAACAGAGATGGCTTCTCTCTAAATAGGTCAGGTGCAAAACGGCTGATTTCAAACATCTTCTATTCTGTGAACCATACGTCATCAGCTTTGTCCCAAAACAAAGTACATCCAGTGCCTAAACAAAAGATAAGCCCAGTGCAGCCCGAACAAGCCAAGATAAACATGGCCAGAAAGATGACACAGAAAGAGGTGCCGTCAGAGCTACAGAAGGATCCATCCCAGATCTCAGCAGGACAACGAGAGGACCAAGAAAATCCATCGTCACGAACACCGGTCCGGACTACACCCGCCTCGCCTTCCTCTCCACAAAGCCCAGAGGTTCCTTTTCTGGAATTTTCTCCCAACATGAACAAAGTATTTAAGATTGGCCTACAGATGACATCCTCTCCATATAGCCACAGCTCTGTGACTAAACCAGCATCTTCCAAAGGCCGCAGAGCCCCAGATCCTCCTCTACGTATCACGGAACATGCCTGTCCTCAAGACCTTCAGATTACTTCGCTGTGATACACAGCAGGCCCTCGCTGCACGTTTATCAGACAAGACAGTTTCGAGAATCAGCTTGGGTCTTTTCCCGGGAATTACGGAATATCTGTGATGATTCGTGGCAGAAAAAAGAAAAACAAATGGATAAACAGGAACAAATACTTGAAAGTCATTAACTGTCAGATGCAACCTGCCACAGAGACATCATCAACCACCAAATCATATAAACTAGGTTTATTAAACATTAGATCTCTGTCAGGAAAATCCCTTTTAATTAATGACTTTATTATTGACAATAATCTTGATGTTATGTTTTTAACAGAAACATGGTTACATGAATCTAATGAAGAAGTAATACTGCTGGAGTCAACACCTCCAAACTACAATTTCCTTTGTGAGAGCAGACAGCAAAGGAAAGGTGGAGGAGTAGCAACATTGTTTAATGATTCACTAAAGTGTAAAAAGGTGTTTTTGGGAAAATTTGACTCTTTTGAACATTTGGCTCTCAAGGTAAAGGGCCCGATGCGAACTATGTTTCTGAATGTGTATAGGCCTCCTAAGTCCACATCAAACTTTTTTAAGGATTTTAGTGACCTCTTGTCTGTGATATGTGTTGATTATGCCAAACTGACTGTTTAATTATTGTGGGAGACTTCAACTTTCACGTTGACAACCCTAAAGACAGAAGTGCAAAAGAACTGTGTGACACACTTAGAAACTTTGGTTTAACTCAGAATGTTAAACAGCCAACACACAAGCAGGGGCATATTTTAGACTTAATCATCACTAAAGGTCTGAACATTTCACAGGTCAATGTAACTGATGTTGCCTTATCCGATCACTTCTCCGTTACCTTTGAATGTATCATTACCAGTGACTCATTTAGCCAAAGGGACATCGTAAGAAAACGCACCTTTAAGGACAATGTCACTGAAACTTTTATTCAAGCTTACTCTGCTACTTTAACCTTGGGCTGCAACTCAGTAGATGAGCTAGTAGATAACTTTCAGTCTAAAGTCTCAGACATCATTGACTGCATTGCTCCAGTCAAAGTGAAAGTTGTTTCCGGGAAGAAAAAATCTCCTTGGAGAAATGCTCCAGCAGTTAGAAGTGAAAAAAGGGAATGTCGAAAAGCTGAACGCAGGTGGAGAAAGAATAGACTGCAGGTTCACTATGACATCTATAGAGAGAGACTAAACAGATATAACTTACAATTGAAAAATGCAAGAGAATCTTTCTTCTCTGAGATCATTAAGAAAAACATTAATAATGCTCGTGTCTTATTTTCCACAGTCGAAAGGTTAACAAATCCTCCTGTGTCCGTGGCTTCAGAACTCCACTCCACCAGGGCCTGCAATGAATTTGCAAACTTCTTTACTGAAAAAATCCAAAAGATTAGAGGATCTGTTTGTACATCCATACTAAGTTCAGTACCAACGATGTCTCCTACCAGAATTGATTTTGACCAAATGTCCCAATTCAGCCAAATAAACTCCAAAAGCTTAGAGCAGATAATTCAGCAGTTAAGTTCCTCCTCAAGCTGCCTTGATGTTCTACCCACAGCTTTCTTTAAAAAAGTTTTACCTGTCATAGCGTCTGATTTGACTCAGATAATAAACGCGTCCCTTCTGTCAGGTGTTTTCCCCCAGTCCCTAAAAACAGCAATTATCAAACCACTGCTGAAAAAGAACAATTTAGACAAACTTCTACTCCAGAACTACAGGCCCATCTCAAACCTCCCCTTTATCAGTAAGATCATTGAAAAAGTTGTTGTATTGCCTTTAAGGCATTTTGTTAAACAAATAAGTTCATGGGTTAAATAAATAATATTAAAAAACGTTTCTATGCTGCCAAAAGTGATTAGAAGTTGATCAGATGTATAATTCATAGTTTATTTACGTTTTTATTACAAAATATTATCGGTAAAATCTACTTCCGGTTTGCGGTTACGTATTTCCGGTTCCGGGTTCTGGCTGGTAAACAAAGAGGTCCATGTGCGGAGAACATTATGGGAACTGGAAATCTGATGCCATCCACGCTGAATTATCAGGCAGGAATGCCGTAAGTTGCATTATATTGTTGATTAAACCGAGAAGTCTAGATATCAGTGTTTATTTTGCTGAAATGTCACTTTATTCAGTTTAATGCACTTTTATTTTGTATGCAATGACTCTATGTATAGAGATTGAGTTTATTTTCTGTTATTACAGTTTTCACCATTTTGATGAAGACAATTAAAACGCTTGAACTGCACCTGGGTCTTCATTCGCGGTTTAACTCGGTGTCACCAACATCTACGTTGAAAACACTAGAGTTGTGTTTCAACAATTAAACACCTTCTTAACTACGACCAGCCGCTTTGATGTTTTCCAGTCAGGTTTCCGTGCTCACCACAGTACAGAGACCGCCCTTATCAAGGTGTTTAATGACATCCATATAAATACAGACTGTGGAAGCACCACCGTGTTGGTTCTATTGGACCTCAGTGCAGCATTTGACACTGTCGATCACTCCATTCTGTTAGAGCGCCTGGAGAACTGGGTCGGCCTCTCTGCTACAGCTCTCCACTGGTTTAAATCCTACTTAAAGGACAGGGACTTTTTTGTATCAGTAGGTAACTTTACATCAGAGATGACAAAAATCACATGTGGGGTTCCCCAAGGGTCCATCCTGGGTCCCCTCCTATTCAATATCTACATGCTCCCTCTAGCCCAGATAATAAAAAATAACAACATCAGCTACCATAACTATGCAGACGACACACAGCTCTACATCACCATGTCACCAGGTGACTATGAACCAATTCAGGAACTGAGTAAATGCCTAGAAGAAACCAATGCATGGATGTGCCAAAATTTTCTACAATTGAATAAAAACAAAACTGAAGTAATAATATTTGGACCAATAGAGGAGAGATCAAAAGTTAACACACAGCTTCAGTCGCTTCAGCTAAAAACCACCAATCAGGCCCGAAATCTGGGAGTAGTGATGGACTCAGACCTGAACCTTCAAAAGCATCTAAAGACAATTACAAGGTCAGCTTTCTATCACCTGAAGAACATTTCTAGGATTAAAGGACTGATGTCTCAGCAGGATCTGGAAAAACTAATCCATGCGTTTATATTTAGTAGAATTGATTACTGCAACGGTGTTTTCACAGGTCTGCCTAAAAAGTGGATCAGACAGCTGCAGCTGATCCAGAATGCTGCTGCCCGCGTCCTCACTAAGACTAAGAAAGTAGAGCACATAACCCCAGTTCTAAAGTCCTTACACTGGCTCCCTGTATCTCAGAGAATAGACTTTAAAATACTTCTGTTAGTCTATAAATCCTTAAATGGCTTAGCACCTAAATACATCACAGACTTGTTATCAGTGTATCAACCCTCCAGACCACTCAGGTCTTCTGGCTCCAGTCTACTCCACATACCTAGAACCAGAACTAAACATGGAGAAGCAGCATTTAGTTCCTATGCTCCGTTTATCAGGAACAAACTTCCAGAAAACTGTAAAAGTGCGGAAAGCCTGAGTTCTTTTAAATCAAGATTAAAAACACATCTGTTTAAAATTGCCTTTGACTGTTCTAGTTAAACAGTTTTACTGTTTTTAATGTTCTTTTTTGTTACTACATTCTATCCCTACTTGCTTTTATTCTATTTTCTATCTACATTTTATTATTTTGGTATATCTTAATCATGTAAAGCACTTTGTATTGTCTTGTACTGAATTGTGCTATATAAATAAATTTGCCTTGCCTTGCCTTGCCTTAGGCCCCACAAGCCCCAGGCTTTTGGAAAGCTCACCGACGTTTCCATATGGGGCTTTACTTTCATAGGTAGGACTTTTTAACAACCCTGGGGCTTTGTTCAACAAGCTGGGTTGTGTGCAGCAAGAAAAACGTCCACCACAAGGGGAAGTAAGGAGTCTACAAACCTTTCGATTTTTTTTCTACCCTTAAAATCAGGAAAAGTAGTTTTAAGATGTGTTTAGGTGAGAAAATACACCTCCACAATTCATCTATGCAGTTAGTTAATCAGGGCTATGAGCCAATTTTGATTGTGTTTAGGCCAGAAAGTCTGATTTCCTGCAGACTGGATCTGTTTGTCGCGGGTGAAAAGTTAACATAAAGCGTTTGCCAAGTTTTTGGGAAAATCTGCAAGTAACAGATATAAAATGTGAAAATCTTAGCTGGAAGTTTTTGACATTTTAAGGTAATTATAAATTTTGTGTCCATTGTTCTGTAATTAGACTGATATCCAAGTACTAATGATCAAAACGAAGCCCTTTCATTTTCCTTGTACACAGAAAACACTAAGACTCACTAAGACTGGCTTTTCATGTAAACTGAAGTTGGCAGACCATTAACTCTTTGGCCATTTACAAACTATGAACCTCAGCTGAAGGAAAAACAGAAAAGATGAAAGACACTAGCTTTCTAGACGCTAGAAAGCTAGTGTCTAGAAAGTGTGTGTGTGTATGTGTGTGTGTGTGTGTGTGTGTGTGTGTGTAGACAGAACAAAGCAGGCTCTCTGCTTTTTTCCTTCTGTGGTAGAAAAAGCGAAAGAGGAACCAAATCTGCACAGCATGTATATCCTATAACCTATAAAACATATTTTGCTGCGATCAAGTCAGCTGTATTTTTCTTTAAAAGGATCCTCGTCATCATTTTCATCCTGGCTGAGGAAAAAACATACTCATAAAGCTCTAAATATTTATCTCTATGAGGCAAACTTTGGAGCAGACAGATCCCCTCTCCACTTCAGTCCCCTACAAACCTTACAGACGTGACACAGCTTAAGGTTTAACATCGATTTCTATGTAAAACTCTTTTTAGAGACGCCAACACTCGTGGCAAGATAACAAAAAACTGTAACAGCAGCTTTAAGGTTTGAGTAACCCTAACAAACAAGTATGCATTCAGTAGAACTACAAAACTAGGTGTCTTAACTTAATTAACCCAGGTGTTCAAAGTCAGGATATGTGGACTGAGTGGAGCTGGCTTTAAATACTGTAGCAGAAATTAAAGCTTATTTCATGTCACCCAGTATACCAGTAAAAAGTATCTTTGTTAACCAATTCATTTGATCTTTTAAACATTTTGTAACATATAGCAGAACCTCCTTGACATACAGATGTAAGGGTGATTTGCTCTGTGCTTTCAGGGTATTGTGTATTGAATAAATCTGCTAAGATCACATTTTAAATTTCAGCTATATTTAAAAAAAAATTATTTAGCTTTGCTTCTTATTTTGAATATCTGTCAAAAAAGAAACTTCAGCGTAATCAGAATAGACTACAGAAGCTTTGGGCTCAGAAGAGATGTTTCATACAAAGATGCTTCAAAAATGAAAACCAGACAGAAAGGCTTGACTCAAACGAGACAGGACACCTTTCCACACTACATCTGCGTCAACGCTACGGTCAAACACCGAACTACGCTGGAATCGCCAAGGTCATGAAGACATTTAAATAATTGCAGCTATCTCAGAGGACGGCTTTCCAAAAAAAAATCATTATACTTCTAAAGTGTGGCAGTGTGTACACAATGCTGCCTCATGAGCGGATCCCCAACCATCTCAATTTTGTACTCACCTCTCTCCATTCTCTGTTAGCGATCCCTTGAGTGTACAGGACACAAACTGTTGAGAAGGAAACAAAGAAGGGAAGAGAAAAAGGAAAGGATTAGATTCTATGGAAAGTATTCAACAGTAAGGAAGCAACACTTAGAGGTCAGCCGAGTGGGACTTCTTTCTCCAGACCCTGACGTGACAGAACCTCCTCGTAATTAAATTCAGATCGAACTTTACCTCACAGCACAGCGATATTTCAGGGAGGGGGCGAGAAGTGAAGGAAAGTATTCTGATGGGACTACTCAACATTTGAAGGAGTGTGTGAGTGTTTCCTGAGGATGGACCATGAGAGAGAACAGAGCCAAGTAATCAGCTGGCACTAATGTGACATTTCATTTGCATTCAAGCAGCCTTTACTGTATTCACAAACACGAGCCCCATGTCAGCCGACATTAAGTCACAAAATCCAGTCTCACAACACACTTTTACATTTGTTACCTGATGGACAGGACAGTCTAAATGTGTTGGTTGATTATAACTTCTTTAAAACACAGGGATTTGGTAAACCATAGCTCTTTTTAGGTGAATAAAAAAATAATTAACATTCTTATTTTTCAAAAACATTTGCTAAAATCGAATTTTTTTTTTCGACCCTACATTACATAATGCTTCTTATTCTGACCTGCATCAGTTGTATCAAGCATCATGGCAAATTACACAAAATATCAAGGTATACAACTAATTTCCAGTACTTTCTAAGAGTGAAAACATAATTCCGAACCAACATAAACATAACGAAAGCTCAGTTTACACTACTGACTCTGAGCTCTTCATTACATGCTTAAATAACGATGTCCCTGTGTGCTACCTGACAGGCCAATTGCAGTTTCTGTCCAATTGGATTTTTGTCAGATTCACAGAGCTGTGTGCAGATCTTTGTGGTTGTTTTTATCAGGAGCATCTTACAGAATCCATTCATACCTTGCTCCAGCTCAAGTCTAGCATTAAAGAGAAAGTCCAAATAAGCCTTTCAAGCCGTGAAACCAAGACCCTTCCTGGAGGTAAAGGTCCTGGAGCCTTTACCTTGGCTCCAGCACTGGTAATAGCTCCCCACCTCAACCACACTGGGAACCCGCCTGCCTGTCCATGTCCACCCTCCTCCACTTGTCATCAGCAAGAGAGACAAAAGGCAAGCCAGTCACAATCTCATATCGTAAGAATATCACAGAACTATCACTCTCTCTGCTGTCGGCGGCTAACCCTGTTTTATTTTCAGTCCGTGACCAGAGCCCTCCCAGTAACCCCGCTCTCCATTATTTGTTGTTTTCAATCAATCCTGTAAATCACCTCTCTGCCTCCGTATTTTATGTCCCATTCAGAGTGGACACAAGTGTGAACACAAGGGAAAAAACAACAGTATGACAATTTTAAAGCTTAATATTATTATTGTAATTTTCTGTTCAGTCATATATTGTTTTATTGCCCAGTATTAGCATGAACTGTGTTCAAAATCGGGGTCAACTAAAAGGAAGAAAAAAAAATCAAAACAACTTTACCAACTCTGCCAAAGACGACAATCGACTAGCCAACTTATGATGTCAGAACTAAAGCAGTCTCTCTATTAGGCTGCTTATTTTAGGTTGGCTATCCGAGCAGAAAACTAAACTAATTAACCAGTTCATATCAGCTTATCCACCTCCTGATGTCACTCTATGAAGAAGTGATAGAGAAAAAGGTATGATGTTCTGCACATTTAGCAGGGGTATTTACGCTTTTTTTTATTGTGAAGGGCTATTCTGATTGTTTTATGTCTATGAGTCACACTATCAATAAATATTATAGATAACATTATTGAAATTGTAATAATCAAAAAAGTATGTTTCAGTTGCTGTAATAGTAACTTTCTTTTAATTTTTTTACATAATATACTACTGCTATATTACTTTTACTTGTATGAGAATCTGACATTCAATATCTAATAAACATTCAATGTTTCCCACCATGATTGGTGCCCCATCATTTGGAAACCATCTAAAAAGCAAACCTCACAATGAGAGCAGGCTACCTGTTTCCAACTCATTCCACCCGAGCAGCTATAATCACCAACTCTAATAGGCCAACAAAAGCAACCTTTGACTGTCCTTGTCCTGTTTTGTTACAAAATAGCTGGAGGAAAAAACCCAGCAAACATGCGTCTGGCATCTTAAGTAATGTGCAAAGTTACCACCTTCCGTGGTTCTGACTTGGAATACTATAAAAATACTTTTGATTTCCTCCTCTGACATGACGTTCTGATTATAGAGGCAACACCTTCTGTGGCAACGTGCATCATCATTACCTGGAGCATTCATTAATTGCAAATTTATGCACATGTTAATATATGAGCTGCTTACATACTGATGAACGGACATGAGAGAATTAATCATGGAATTATGAGCTGTTGAGATTGTGAGTGAAAATTATCTCTAGTTTCAAAATCAGATCTGATTAATTCTATTTTTTTTCCTGAACAAATTTCATCATTTAGAGAGGAGCTGATGAGCCCACATGCACTAGATTTTACTGATATCTCACAAAAGTGTTCTTTTAAAAAATAGTTTTTCTTTTAAACTCACAGCCTTGATAATATCCAACTAGTTTTGGTCCAAATAATTCAATTAAATTTTATTTACCGTATTTTCCCGACTATAAGCCGCTACTTTTTCCCCATGCTTCGAACCATGCGGTTTATATTGTGGTGCGGCTTTTCTGTGGATTTTTCGTAACCCGCCAGGGGGCGCTTTAGCAGAAAGTTAAAAAAAACCGAGACGGTAGGGAAGTCAAAGTTGGAAATCAAAGAAGAAGATAGCGCTAATTTTTATTTAGCACTTGTAAGCAGCAGGCACGACGGAGAATTTTGTTCAAAACCATACCCACTCATCATGGAAACCACACCAAGAAGTTCGTATGATGCCGCTTTTAAGTTGAAGGCCATCGATCTGGCAGTACAGGAAGGAAATAGAGCTGCCGCACGTAAACTTGACGTGAACGAATCCATGGTTCGGCGCTGGAGACGGCAGCGGGAAGAACTCATCCAATGTAAAAAAACTAGAAAGGCTTTCAGAGGACATAAAAGCAGGTGGCCTGAACTTGAAAATGTTCTTGAGGACTGGGTTAACACTCAGAGAGCAGGTGGCCGAAAGCCAAATCAGTTGCCCGCAAAATGAATATTGAGGATTTCAATGGAGGACCGTCTTGGTGTTTCAAATTCATGAGGAGAAAGAACCTGTCCATTAGGGCGCGAACAACTCTCTGTCAGCAACTCCCTCCTGACTACCAGGAAAAAGTAGCAAATTTCCGACAATTTGTTGAAACAAAAATTGAGGAGAACGCCATAGGACCAGACAACATTATAAATATGGATGAAGTGCCACTGACATTTGATCTGCCTCTGACCAGGACCGTGAACAAGACAGGTGCGTCATCCATTATGGTGAAACCACCGGACATGAGAGAACCCATTTCACCTGCGTCCTGCCCTTAGCAAAACGTAGTTTATAGAAGTATACTAAAAGTGCACTAATTTTATACTTAAAATCAGGCAGTGCACTTGAAGTTTACTTATTCTAAACTATATTTCATATACTTAATAATAGTATAGTCAAGTGTACTTGACTAATACTGAGAAGTATAAAAAAATTCTAAGAGTAAGTATATTATTACTATAGCTATACTTAAACACTGAATCTTGTACTTGTACTGTTTTTTTTTCTTTTTTTTTTTCCTTATTTCTGCCTCAAGGTACTGATACTACATATGTCCTAAATCAGTAAAGAATGAAAGATGAAATAATTGACTTATGCTTACATTTGTATTTTTTACTACTTTTTGCTTTCAGGTATTAACCCTATTTTAAACTTTGGATCTGATCATATTCAAGATCATAGTGCTGGTGTTTAAAAGTTTACAGTAAATTGATTTGTATTTGATTCATCTTTGTGTAACGTAACTTAAAACACGCAGAGACAGGGAAACATGTGACTGACTTTATTGGACAAGTTCTAGTCTCTTTCACAAGCATTTGGCAGGCAGTGGTTTTATGTACACAGCACTATCTCTTTCAACAACAACACATTTGGTTAGAATCATGTCAGGCTTTTTAACCTCAAACAAGAAAGTACTTTGTATATTGATCTGTGAATCTTTACATAAAGGTCTCTCTGAATTAGCAAATACTTCAACTAAAACAAAACATAGTCTGGCACATGAACACAAAGCAGAAATTTTATTTGAACCAGTTTGTTTAAAAATAATCAAGTCATTAATTAATCATGAAGGTGAATTACCAGAAAGTAGAAGTCATTTTTTAAACTCCTGTTGGCCTAAAACCACTGAGCTATATAATACACTGGAGTGCTGATTTTGCCGAAAAACTGAAGTCACTGGCCGCCATCTTGCTACTCCCTACTCTCACAGAATCCCATAGGATTTGGTTGAAACAACAAGCAGTTTTCTGGCTGTGTGAAAACGTTTCACAGGTAATTCTACAGTCAGTGGATGTACTAACACTATCAACTACTAGGAAATTATGTGCTGAAATGTTTTACATGTTAGTCATATTAAATATACATATATGTATATATAAGTATGTGTATATGTATATATGTATATATATGTATACACACATGTAAATATATGTTTTTGTATATTGTTATTTATATATTTATAAATGTTAAACATATATATTTAAATGAATATAATGCAAAATATTTCAGCACATGACTTTCTCAGTACTTGATATTTTTAGAACATAACATAAAAGTATATGGCATTTGACATTTTAAAAGTCTTAAGCCCCCCCTGAACATGAGAAAATCCTCGTTATTCGATGCTGTAGCGCACATATTCCCTAGTTACTGGGTGGAAATAGGGAGTACCAATATGGCGGCTGGTGGCTTCAAAGCAACTCGTTCAAAAAGACGGTGATTAGCACTCCAGTGTATTATATAGCTCAGTGCCTAAAACGCTGTGTTGCAAAGGTTACAATGATTGTAACAGTGTGCACTATTGCCAAGGTATACAAGGCATTTTTCACAATAAAAGTGAACTTTAGATTATGATGAACCTCTAAATTCTTTGTGGAAATGGGTAAAATCAGACCTGGAAACTTTAGGTTAAACATTTCCAATAAGTGAGTAACTGCTTTGCTTGTTAAATTGTGTCGCAGCACATATAACATGAGCATCAGTAGACTTTCTCCCTTGAAAAAAGATGCACCAGGATATAGGGGGTTGTCACCATCTGCTTGGTCTTCAGAGCCCTATAGATACAAGGAAAATATGTATGTATGAATGAAAATGAACAGCAGCAAACTTGAGCAGTAATCTCCATCTAGCATAAACTATTTGCCTATAGCAAAATTAAAAACAATTGTTGCATAGCTTAGAAAGAAACTCCCCTAAGGGTTATACAAACTATTGTAATTTACCAAAAACATAGTTCGATAATGATTATTTTTAAAATTGGAGGCAACTGGAGATTAGCTTTTTTTGTACATATGGAGGTGGAAATTTCATTTTCCTTTAATACCTCTCCATAAGGCAGATGAAAGTAGCAACAATTTTGAGACTAGTGCCCTGCTAAGCTTAAATACGTTGGCGACTACCCTGTCATATTTCAAGAATTAAATGCATTTAATAATTTGAAAAATAAACATTTCGACTTGAGAATAACACTGGGTCATTTTGTATTTACCTGTTGAAAGGCAATGTCCAAAACCCTTATAGTGGAGGAACTCCTGCTGTCAACATCTGTAACTTCTCTGCGGGATGCAACAGGGTGACTTATGTGTTCTTCTGTGTAGTCCTGCAGTTCTGTCCTGGAAAGGTGGAATGCTGAAATTATTTATGACAACTCAAGGCATTTTATTATACACAAGTATACTGAGTGGATTTTTAACATTGTATTTCACATACAAATAAGACTGTAACTTATGTAGTCCATGGGTAGCTACTGAAAAAGCAAAGACACTGAACAATAAATGAAAAAAATAATAATAATATTGATAATAATAATAATTATTATTATTATTATTAATATATATATATATATATATATATATATATATATATATATATATATATATATATATATATATATATATATCTCGATGAGCATTTACCTCACATTGCCAGTAGCCCATTTCTAGCAAGGAGCCCTAATCATAGTAGTCTGAATTCATTAACTCTTACTTACTTTTACTTTCCATCTGTGCTTGGTACTCCTTGGGATCTCTGCTGTGTAATCCTCCAAATATCTTTAATAAGGCGAACGACGTTTGGCCATGTTAGCTCTAATGGGCTCATTCACAGGTTTTCTTCTCTACCCCTCCTCCTGACGTCACGTGATTTCTGGACCTTTCCGTCCATGTTCCCGCCTCCCTACCAGGCAGCCAATAGGAAGCCCCGTCGCAAATTCCCGCCCATAGCGGCGTTAACGGTTTTTTTAAAAAAAAGAAAAAAAAGCTCCTGCTCTCAGAACGTAAAGAGATGGATGGAAGATGAAGATGGATGGATATAAAGTGGGACATCAATGGGAGAAAAAAGTTAGACAGTCCAACTTTTGATGGTAAGTTGTTGATTTTTTTTCTTCCTATAGTTATCTTTATTTTTTTTTGTTTCTCGCTTTGTAATAGCCCAGTTATGTTGATTTTTATTAAGCTAATCTACAAGTTAGCAAAACATGCATGACTCAACGTTTTTTTCAAAGAAGGTTCGTTCATTCATAGAGTCATTACTTCTATTCGGTGCTATATGACCACTATAACATAATATAAAATGTGTTTATTTTCGTATTTTATTTAATCGTGGACTTTTTAAACCACAAGAAAATTACTTTGGTCCAGCTCAGAATATCATGCTGTCCTGCGTATCAAATTCTCTGCACAAGTCAATTTCAAATATTTTGTTAAACAGTATTAATTTAACAATTAACAGTGAAATAATTGGATGAGGACTACTATGAACAGTAATATTTAAAATTATTTTTCAAATTACATGATGTATTTCTATTCCTAATTTGATTTTGTAAATAATTAAAAGGGGACATGGTAGTTAAACCATGTTGCACTCAAAAATGATTTACTAATTTTAAAATATCCAATTCTATGTACACATATTTTTGGTAGAGGGAGGTCAGACGTTTCTGATGAGATTAAAATAATAATAATAAAAAATAAAAGCCCACTACAACACAAAATATAGCACATTTCAGCAGTTGGGACTTAAAAGGAACAGGATAATAGGAATGACACACTAAATTAACAGAGCAGGTATTACAATTTGCTCAAATGAATTAATATTGCAACTTAAACCCACATTCAGTAATGGCTGATCTACAAAGCCTGTTGACTTTATCGTGTTTTTCATGTTTTAATAGTTTATTTAATATAGCTAATTCACAACACCTGTCATCTCAGTGTACTTTAAAATCCCTGTTTTTTTTATTTGACGACGTCTCTTACACAGACAACTACAGTGACCTCTGCAAGAAGAGACAGGAATTCATAAATGGTGAAGACATCTGGCGAGAAGCACCCAAGAGGAAGAGCAAACCAAACAGCAAGTGGAAAGATGTGGCAGAGGGGGACCATGAAGTTCAAACAAAAAAGGTAGCAGCCTGGATAAATAACACTGCATGAGACCAGTCTATTGTAATCCAGAACCTTGTAAACAATTAACACTAAAACTTCATCTGAGGACCACCAAAGGCAGCGTAAATAACTAAACTGCCACTTGCACAATAGTTTGAAACCATGGCATTTAGCAAAGGGTGATCACTTTTTTCTCAAGTGTGTGAACACTTTTCCTCAAAGCTGATGTGTTAGAAGTAGGCAAAAAAAAAAAAAAAAAAAAAAAAACCAAAAAATGAGCAAGTTTAATAATTTGGAATTGAGTTGGCTCTATAACTGGGTAAGGAATCCCTAAATTTGCAGCTATTACGGAGTGTTCCTAATCTGAACTTGCCCAAAACCAGAAACAACTGTTTTGAACTGGTGATTGCAGCATGGACATTAATGCATCTGAGGAGTGAAGACTGGTCCATGTGGTTTGATAAAATAAATGAGGCACTGTAGCTCAAATTATTGGTGGTTCTGATAGAAAGAGGTACAAATACACAGTGTACTGAAGTTTATTACACATTTACAGCTGCACATAATCATACGAGCTGGACCATATAAAGATGGGATGAGGTTATTTAGTCTGATAAATTCAGTTTTCTTTAACAGGATGCATCCGGTAAGCCAAGAGGGTCAGTTTGATGCTTTTGGCGATGCTTTGCTGGGAAACCTTGATGCTCTATTGTCTCAGACCATCTTTAAGCTTTCATGAGAGCAATATTCTACTATCAGTGTACTCTTTGAGCATGATAGCATGGCTTGCCACAGAGCAAAATTACACTAAGAATAGTTTGACAAGCACATGAAACAGCTTCAGAGACTGATTGGGGCTTCTTCCCCAGAAGCTAATCTTATTGAGCAACTTTGTGCGCCATATTTTAAACCAAACATCAGACATTTTTGATGGAGACTTGTGAGAGATCAAAGCACATCATACTGCTGCTATTATAAAGGAAGACACGTGTTTGACACTACTTATGTCAACAAGTATTAAACCATTTTTTCCTACCTATTAGATTATGTGACTATGAAGAGCTTTACCAATTTCACATATTCTGATTGACCCTGAGTCTGCAGTGAAAGGCACTAGAGTCACGCAATCTTTGAAAAATGGTCTTTTGGACTTTTTGCAGGAGTGAATTCTGCAAAGTTGATCACTGAATGCAGTCAGCAGATAGAAAATATTTAACAATTTGTCTGTATGATATGATTGAATTGTCTTTGTAAAGTGTCTTGAGATGAATTGCATTTTGAATTGCCGCTTATAGAAATAAACTAAATTGAATTGAACTTTGTTAACAACACCTTTGCTTCTTTACAGTTTCTGTAAATTATAGATTATTTCAAAATGTAACTAATAAACCATCCTTTATGTTTGACATGTGTGTTAAATGTGGCTAAATGTACCAATAAGTAACGTTTTGTTTGTATATTTGTTTTCACACTCACAGTCTATGCCCAGGCGAAGTTCCCCGACACCTCCATGCAAGATGTCAGACGGATCATTAGAAAGAAATGCAACAATATAAGAGATGCAAAACAACTAAATGAAAAGAAGTCATAAAAGTAATGTTTCTGTCAAGATATTTTTGTTCCGAAAACGTGCACTTTTTTCATCTTCTTTTGACAACCAAGAACTTCAGTTCTCAGTTCTTATTTTGTTCTGAGCTGAAAACATACTTTGTTTAGATTTTTGATGACGATTGCAGTTTTTCTTGTTCCATTTTTCACAAAGAATGACTTCCTTGTGTTTACATTTTCATATGTAAATGTGTTTACATGTTCATTTCAATATTGAAAGCTAAGAAGGGTTTAATTTCAGAGAAATACATTTTTTATTTTGAAATGCAGTCTGTAATAGTTTAAGCTGACATTAAAGAAACTGCACATTATGTTCTATAATATATAAATAAATCAAAGTTATCAAGATTCTGTCTTGTGATTGTGTAAACACATTGCATTGTACCTACATTATGAGGTAACTGTAAGAATATGTTATTCATATGATGTGCTACAAGATGGTGAGTGAACTCAAGTATACTTAGAATATACAAATTAAAATATCAAAAATAGTATTGTAATTTTAGTAATTCTTGAATGTGTAATTAAACTAAAATATGGACTAGCAGTATATAACCAGTACATTGGCAGGATATTGAAGAGTATACTGGTGGTATACTTTAAATATACTTCAATAAACTAAAATGTGAACCACAAGTATACCTTGTAAACGACTAGTATATAGATTAGTATACTTGCTTAATACTTTAATGTATAATTAACGAACTTAAAATGATCTTGGAACAGTATACTTTAAGTATACTTTTGTAAACTAAAAAATGTCCCAATTAAGTCCGAAGAAGTATTACAATAGTATTACTTCAAGTGCACTATAAGTACATGGTTTGAGTAAACTTTCTAAACTTAAACTTATACTTAAGTATTCCTAATAAAATGTACTTCAAGTAAACTACTTTTTGCTAAGGGTGGGCTGCACCGGCTCTGGAAAGAAGCTTCCCCCGATGGTGATTTTTTAAACGCAAAACTATGCCGAAAGACCAACTCCCGAAGGACATAGTGGTTAAAGTCAACCAGAAAGGATGGATGGTTGAAAGTCTAATGAAGGACTGGTTAACGGAGTGCTACGGAAAGCGCCCAGGAGGATTTTTTCACCGCAAAAAGGCGCTTCTTGTTTTGGACAGTATGAGGGCCCACATCACCGACTCAGTGAAAGCTGTCATCAAGAGAACCAACTCAATTCCTGCTGTGATTCCTGGAGGCACAACAAAGTTTTTGCAACCTCTGGACATCAGTGTGAATCGAGCGTTTAAAGCAGCACTCCGGAGTGAATGGGAGGCTTTGATGACAAACGGCGAAAAATTCTTCACAAAAACTGGCCGCATGCGAAGAGCATCGTTTTCTGATGTATGTCAGTGGATCCTAACAGCGTGGAGCGGCGTGAAGGAATCTACGATCACCAACGGGTTCCTAAAGGCCGGACTGCTGCGTGAAGAGAGCACCGCAGCTTCAGAGCCAGCTTCCCCCCGGGATGACAGCGACATGGAGAGCAACTCTGATATTCACACAGAGAAGGTATATGACGAAGCTCTTCTGATACTGTTCAAGTCCGACACTGAAGAAGATGACTTCAGTGGTTTCAGTGCGCAGGAGGACGATGAATACATCAATCAATAACTTTTCTGTTTTGTTTGATCAGCACTTTTACTTTTGTGCTACAGTCTGTTCAGTTGTGTTCTGTTAAACGAGGTACCGGTAACCATTTCAGTTGTTATCAGCGGCTTTTTACCCCGGTGCGGCTTTTATATGTACTTTTCTAGTTTTTTTTTTTAAACTTAGTGGGTGCGGCTTATATAGAGATGAGCTCTATAGTCGGGAAAATACGGTATATAGGGCCAATTCACAAGGCGTTTTACAAAGTCAAATTCAATGAAATCATCCAAACAGATGGTCAAAAAGATTCCTATCTAAGGAAACCCAGCAGATTGCATCAAGTCCCGACAAGCAGCATTCACTCCTGAAAGAGCGTAGAGCCACAGGAAGAGTCATCTGCATTGTCCATGGCTTTGCAGCAATCCCTCATACTGAGCAAGCATCAAACTGCAGTAGAGAGGAAAACCTCCACCAGAACCAGGCTCAGTGTGAACGGTCATCTGCCTCGACCCACTGGGGGTTACAGAACACAGAGCAGAGACACAACAAGAGAGACAAAAAAGCACAGAAGCACACATTGATCTAGTAATCTGTTCTACATTAGATGGTAGTAGCGGGTGATCTGTCTTCCCTGGATGATGTCACAGTTAACAGAACGCCAGACCAGGTGTACCTACTATGAATAGAAGAAGGACAGAGGAAAAATAAACAATCAAATTTGAGAACAGTAGAACTCAGTAGAGTGAGAAAAATAGGCCCTGATGTCCTTCAGTAGCCTAAGCAGCATAGCAGCATAACTATAGAGAAAGCTCAGGGTAACATGAGCCACTATAACTATAAGCTTTGTTAAAAAGGAAAGTTTTAAGATTAGTCCTCACGGACCAAAACTGGGAGTTGGTTCCATAGGAGAGGAGCCTGATAGCTAAAGGATCTGCCTCCCATTCTACTTTTAGAGACTCTAGGAACCACCAGCAGACCTGCAGCCTGAGAGCGAAGTGCTCTGTTAGGAACATACGGGGTAATCAGAGCTCTGATATATGATGGAGCTTGATTATTAAGGGCTTTATACGTTAGAAGGGGAATTTTAAATTCTATTCTTGATTTAACAGGAAGCCACGAAGGGACGCTAAAATAAGTAATATCATCGTTCTTGTCATTGAAACATACATTACAACAAAATTTGTTCTCTGCTTTTAAACCATCCCCTAGGGGAGCAGTGGACTGCCACTGTGCGGGAAGCGTTCTGGGTCTTGCTCAGGGAGTGCAGAGTGCAGGCGCTGGGGATCGAACCAGGTCCTTCTCTTAGTGCAAGCGCACTGCTCTAACCACTAGGCCAACCCTCCCCATACACCAAGACACAGCTCGGTAGGCAATTTAGGGTTAAGTGCCTTGCCCAGGGGCACATCGACATGTGGCAAGGGGAAGCTGGAATCGAACCCACAACCTTCTGATTGCCAGACGACTACTCAACCCATCAAGCCACAGTCGCACAAAAAGCCACAATAAAATCTCTATTGTTGAGTTAAGTGATTCATTAAGAAGTTTATTTTTAAGGACACTGGTCAAAAGATGACAACTTCTGTCTTGTCAGAATTTAAAAGCAGAAAATTTAAAGTCATCCAGGTTAATAATAAATGAACTTGTGTCATTGCCTTTAATCGCTGTAAAAGGTGAAATTGTTGAGGGTTGTTTTAAAATGCAAGCTGCAGATTGTAACGGATTCCAACAAGCCAAAAATTAAATATCAAACAAGCTGGCAAATGTAGGAATTATCTTGGTGTGGAATGAATAAAACAGCATGCATGAGTCACAAAGAAAGTGGAAGTTCATCAGTCTAACAAAGTAAATTATAGCAGTTAGATGACTTGGTCGGAGCATTTATGAAACAATAAATCTCCCAATGTGTTCCAGTCGGTAGAAGGGTGGCAGGTGAACCAGGTGCTGGGGCCATTGGCGCCAAAGGCAGCTCTTCTCAGAGAAGAAGCTACCGTAGCGCAGCTGGTGAAAACCTTAATGCAGGTTGATAGAAGGATGTCAGAGCAGATTTGCCTTACAGATGGCTGTGCAGCTGCGGACCAGTAAGACTGTCCATGCTGACCTCTGTCCACTTCAGAAAATGTATTTAAAATGTGAAGGTAAGCATCAGCAGTAGACAATGGAGAAGGAGAAGATGTATAAGTGTAAGGTGTTTCCTTTTTCATAATCTATCTGACCACCAATTCATGCATAGACTGTGAAAGATACAGCTTTTTTTTTACAGTTTTGTTTTCTCTTTGTTTTGTACCCAGTGAGCATGTAACATGACAATTCAGAAATTGTAATACAACCCCCTTCATGCTAATGCATATCTGCCTTGTGTTTACATGGTTTTAGGTGATGCCTTAGGTAGATATTATACCACCATCACTTCCTACACATCTAATGCAGTACTCTACTCAATTTCATCTCCGGAGAGTTCAGGAGTGCCATGCTTGTTTGTTTTATTCTTTTTACACATTGAAAAAGTTCATGACATGAGTGTTACAACTCTAAAAGACCATTTAAACCTTGCATATGCACAACTGGGGCACTATTTAACCACATTCTCCTCTAATGTCACAACAGTGACTAGATAATAACCATCAATTTCATGCTGCAGTATGCAGAACCTTTGTCTGTCCTGATGAAGATTTCTTCACCTCAGCAAGCTACCTGCCTGAAGAGGCTGAGATGACAGAGGACCTGGCTTAATTTGCTTATTAATACAACTAATAATTATTTGACTACTTCCCACACTCAGACTTTCTACAGGACACTGGAATTTCCTCTACAGATAGTTAAGTGATGCTTAAATAATAAATAAACAAAACATCATGGCAATAATAATGTACCAAATCTTGATGCAGTGAAACACTGAATTTGACACACTTCATATCTATACACTGACTATATAAAGCAGGAGTGCATCCAAAACAACGTACAGTGCCAAGAAAAAGTGCTTACTCCTCTCAGATTTCTTCTCTTTTTCCTTTTTTGTCAGACTGTTATGCTTCCCCAGTAAACCAGTGAGAGCCAAACCTACACATGGAGAAAACACGGAACCATGGTGAACTTTCACAGCAGTGGCCAGACTACTAAAGCGGCTTCGTGAGGAAATTGACGACCCTTCCAGGAGGCCACAGAACCACTCCGAACAACATTTAAAGCATTGCAGGCTTCACTAGCCTCAATTAAGGCCGGTATTCATCATTCAACAATGAGAAAAGAAGGCATCCATTGGACCTCAAAGTGGAAAACCACTCTTGGCCAAACAGTACAAACACATCAATAAAAGACTCAAAACAGACACACACATTCAGCACACAAGAAATCCAACAAAAAGGAATGAGCTAATATGAAAAGACGCTAATTACAATAATGAACAACTAAATAACGCAAGTTCTTTTAAACAATAATACACAAATACACAGGAAAAAAACAAACACTAGTGGGTCATGACAGCTGTAGGGTGTTACGGTATCAGAAGCTCCTGCAATGACAATGTAATTGGTATATACCATATTTTTTCGGACTATAAGCACACTTAAAATCGTCACATTTTCTCAAAAATTGATGGTGCGCCTTGTAATCCGGTGCGCCCTTATATACAAGTACTGTTATGCTTTACTGACCGATCTTAGGTTAGCTTTTCATTTTAATCAATCAATAAATGTACACTAGAAGCGTGATACGCTTTAACGCTTTGCGATGCCTAAATTAGATTGAAGCTCTAATTTCTGATGCATATTTCCCTGTTTGGCAGGGAATTAACGGGAAAACAACATCCTGTGTCAAACTTCATTTCTGGAAGTATACCGAAATAAGAATCGTTGAAAAATAAAGTGCCATGGATGATGTAGTTTTGACAAGCTAAACAACTAAAATATGCGATGTCTAATCAGATATGGTCCAAGAGACTTTTGGTGAACACCCAAAACATAGGATATACTGCTGGTAATTTAATACCTTACCGTATATTACTGGTAATTTGTCTTTCTTTAATAACTTACACATGACAAAAGTTCTTCTCTTCGCCAGAATCACGCTGCTGTGGAGCATACTTTGCATCGCGCCTGGTGTAAATTTACGCTTTTAAAAATATGTAATGTGCCTTAATAACCCCGTGCGTTTTATATATGGACAAAGACACACATAGATACGTTAATGCACGATGCGCTTTATAATCTGGTGCGCCTTATGGTCCGAAAAATACGCTACTCTGTATTTGAGGATGTTATGCTGAGATAAATCCACATTTTCTCCACATAAAGTATAAAGCATCGACTAGGATACAGACGTTGCATTATAAGGTAAGTCAGAAGACAAAACGTAACCCCTAAACAACAATAACTTCCTGGCAGAAATAACAGTGCGCCATGTTCTCCACCTAATCACCCGTTCTCCACATTACTTACTCCAGGCTATATTTACTGCTACAATGTAGGCAATACAGAAGCCACATACTTTGACAGGGTTCCTTTCTGCTTAATGCCCTTTTCCAGTCTGCTGAAGCAGACACAAGGAATGAGACACCACACACACACACACACAGACATATAAATATACAGACACACACACACACACATACGGTCACAAACATGAAAAAAAGTAAAACACTGGATTGCTGTTCAGCTTTATAAGCTGATATGAATAAGGTCTGTGAGCTTGCCGGTGGCCTCGGATGTGTGTGTGTGGCCGCTCTGTTTGTGTGTGCGTCCATGAGAGTGAGTGTGTGTGTGCGGCTCTGTCGAGGCGGTCTAATGCTGTGTGACTGGGGCCAGTGCTGTCAGCAGAGCAGAGACATGGACGCAGCACAAGTGCCTCCTTGGATAAATGTTGGGGCGTGCAGGGATGCTCATCCTCCTTTCCCACCATCTGACATTTAAAGGTCCAATCCACAATTCTAGGAGCTTTGCATTTTTGGGTTCAGCAGTAACTAGCCACAGCTCACAACAGCTGCATCCTTGCTAATCCTATTTATGGCAGTATCTGACAAAACTGTCCATTTTCCTAAAGGCCACATGGGAATGGCAGATGTAAACAAGGAATTACAATAACTCTCAAACAGGCTTGAGCAGCATGTGTTTGTTTAGAGTCTTGGAGATATACATGGATTAGAATTAGATTAGAACATTTTATTGACGTGCTAAGATATTTTCTCTAATCAATCAGAAACTAGTTGTACATTTGTCAAAAAACAAAGTTTATTGAAGATTTGTTTTAGATTAAGAAATACAAATATGTATACACACCTCACTCATATATGTTTCATAAGGCAAGGCAAGTTAATTTATATAGCACTTTTCTGTAACAAGAACATTCAAGGTGCTGTTGTAACATATATATATATATATATATATATATATATATATATATATATATATATATATATATATATATATATGAGCTGGTTGAATATATAACATATATTCAACAAGCTCCTATAAGACTCTATCTGGCTATTGGACCATTCCTCGGATGGCTGTTTTTCAAAACCAGTTTAGATAATTGTCCTATTGGAACATCCAACAGTTCCCATCAGGCATCAGTATGAGATGCTCATGGTATGAAAAATAAAGCAATAACATCATAATTTCACAGTGTGAACTTAGCATCAGTAGAATTCCCTTACCTGCAGCAGAGAGAGGTCACTTCACTGCACCATCAGAGTGGTGGAAGCCAACAACCTAAACAGATGTGAACCTTCAATCTGCCACATTTAACTAATTTGAAGCACAAGCTGGCTATCAGTCTGTACGGATCATTTTCGAACAGCTACGAGATCTGTAAAGTACAAGAACACACCCTGTTCGATGATGCCGCAGAACTGAAGCAAAACACAAATGTTTACTCGTTTCTTGGCTACTCTGCCAATTATCTCTTGATTACCTGCACATGTGACTGCGCTGATTACTGGTGCAGCCACACCTGTGTGTTGCTCTATTTATACCTATCTCATTCAGAGTGCAGGCACCAGATTCTCAAAAACCCTTGTGTGAGTAGACCATCCAGCGTTCCTAGACTGCCTTCCTGTGAGTGATCCTTATTGTTTGTGGATTCCTGCCTGTTTGCCTCAACCTTGTCAGACTCTCCTGTTTGTTCTCAGTTTCTGGACATCAACCTTTGCTCATTTTCTGACTCTGCCTGCCTGACTAGCCCTCTTGTACTTCTGCCTCTCTGCCTAATCCTGTGGGTCAAGACCCTGGACCAGACTCTTTACCTAGTCTGTTGGATTCCCCCCTCCGATACCTCTGCCTGCTTCTGAATACCCGTGTATGACCCTGCACTAACTGGACTTCTTCCCGAGCAAAAAGTCATGTTTGGGACTCAACTTCTGTGCGTAAAGGACAACCAGGACCCTCCTGGGACCACTGCTTGGATTCTGTGCCACTCTGGATTCAAGGAAGGCGTAGGTGAGTTTGCTCTAGGTTTGAAGGATTGTAAGGCACTGTTCTGGTTTATCACTGCTCTCAACCTGGAGTGTCGGCCAAACACCACTTAGGCCAGGATTCAACTCAGATGTTAGGATGAGGTGCAGCAGATGTAATAATGAAGACACAAGACAGGATCCTTAGCTTGATGCTAACTCCCACAATGCTCAACAATCAATCGCTACAACGTAAATTTCAAAACATCTCACTGACTCCCTGATAACTATATTGCCATATAACTGCTGGAACTGCCAATCCTTTGAGGTGTTTTCTCGATCTGTTCAGGGAGTGTTGTGAAATAAAGCTAAAAGGCCTTAGCCTGGTAAGGTTAAAACACATTAATTCACCCAAACTTCTGCAACAAATTCTTATTTCAGGATCAGTGAAGTTGTTAGTTGAATAAGCATTTCATCCCTGAAAAAGAAACAGCCTAAAATGAATGGCATTCATGTCCATAACAACTGAAAAGTACCAACTGTAACTGTATTTGACACAGAGGTGATCTGAGAGGTGAAGCCAAATATATCTGTGACTGTTCAATGTGGAAGCAGCAAAAGCCCTCTCATGTGGCTATGGCTTGATAAGTGGTGGCTGAGTAATACATGGGCTTTGACTCTTTCATTCACATCCAGTGCATTGATCTCTGTGCAGAGGCTGACACAGTGTACCCACAGGTGGGACTTTTAAAGAAATAAGCCTCTAATTTCTGAGTTGATGTCAGATGGTGAGAGATTTGTTGAATTACATAGAGCATTCTTTTGACAAAATGTTGAGTGATTACAGACCCTGTAAAGCCTAACATGAGTAATGATCGCTAATGTTCTGATGGACAAGTAAAAACCATTGGAGCTTGTTATTATGACATAACCAAAACACTTAGTACACAATCCGAGAACCCATACAGTAATATCAGGTACACCTTGAACAGGCCCCCACTGAATCACAGAAATGAACTAGTGTCCATAAATAACAGACCAGTGATCCCTTTTTCTGTTGTTTAATGTATTTACTTATTTATTTATGTACTTAGTAACTTCATGATAATTATTCCAACAGGTCAAGGTCCATTTGGTGTTTTGCTAATTCGTGTACCCTCATTTCAGACCAATGTGTTACACCATTTCATCCAGCCCTACAGCCATTGTGTACCCGTAAGCAAACCGTTTCGTACCTATGCTCCTAATTTTACAAACAGGACGTGGCCTTTTGTTCTTGTTTTATAGCATAACGATTTTCTTTCTTTTTTTTAAAAAACACCATAATAAATGCTAAGTCTCTTCAACAAGGAAACACAAACGTTCAAAAGCTGCTTAAAAACTACCAGGAAAAGTCAACTTTCCGATTTGCTTATTCCCAACTTTAAAAAATCGGGACAATTAACAACCATCAGCTAAATGTTGGAAAAGTTATGTGTCAAAAACTCATTCTAGTTAAGTTTATGAGACAAAATGTACTGAATTTAAGGAGGCTGTCAGTTTTCCAGTGT